>NW_016915893.1:191963-305519 GCF_001483705.2 Eufriesea mexicana | reverse complement strand
CTTTCCAGCTTTTTTCGAGGAAGCCCATCCGTCATCCTCCGCACGCCGGTTCCGCGAATCGCGCGCTAGGCGCCATCGGAAACGATAAATCCACTCGCACTCGCGACGAGAAATTGCGTTTCATGAGCGTCAATTTGTCGATGAGCACACGCGGTTTGTTACGAGGCTCGCATTTCCATCGTTTAATATTCCCCCCGTACACCCTGTTGTTTTTTTAACGTCGTTAATTATTCGCTGCTCGTGTATTATCTAACAGCTCGCGGCGAATCGTTTAGGTACAAATAGCATGATCGCACACGCGTATCAATCTGTATCCGTTTCGCCGATCGATGCTTCCCTTTTTCTATATTTTCCCCCTTTTTTCCCTCCGTGCCTTCCCATCGGCGTTCTACGAAACACAATTTCCACTTGCCCATTGTTCCAACGCACGTGCATATTAAAGCATCGATTATAAGCGAACGAGGGGAAGTGCTTGGAAACAGAGGTTTGCAGAACGTCGGTCGAATCCGAGGGAAAGAATAGTGCAAACTGACAACGGAAACAAGCTGTGTGTATCCTGCAATATCCGCACGGTGGTCTGAAAAGCGATAATTTCTGGCCAGAAGTCAATTTTTCAACCTTCGTGTCCTCCACAATGACATTTTTCTCGTGGTTTATCGTACTGTTTAATTTGTATCATATACGGGGTGTTCGTAAAATCGTGCTACGGTAGCCAGGTAATTCCTCGTGGAAAACTGAGTGGAACATGTGGAATAAAATTTTTTAATACAGAACTCTGTTTTCGTCAATCTCGCGACTATAAGCTAATCACGCGACCATAATTATGTTTGAAAATTAGGAGAATTCCTTAAATTTTGAACGAATTTTATGGCGAATGGAATTGGTTGACTGAAATTAAATACTACCGCAATTTACAATTTTTGTTTAATTAAATCGTAATGCTTGTGGGTTATTAAATTATCTAATTATTGGATAGCATCCCTTCTATTTCTTGATATTAAAATTTTTATTATCAACAATGGAGATTTTAAATAGAGTTTAAAAAGATAATTGAAATATATATAGCGATCAATGAGCTTTTATATACAACGAATTCGAAGACTGGAATTTTCAATTATCTTTTTAAACTGTATTTAAAATCTCCATTGTTGATAAACAAAATTTTAATATTAAGAAATAGAAGAGATACTATCCAATAATTAGATATTTTAATAACCCACAAGCATTACAGTTTAATTAAAAAAAAATTGTAGATTGCGGTAGTATTTAATTTCAGTCAACCAATTCCATTATATATATATATAAATTTTTGTTACTGTTTCACTTTGTTTCGAATTTCAACAAATCGCTTTCAGTTCAAACACGGTATCAAACTTGCAAAAACACGGGAAGCAGATTTTCCTTTCTATAACGAAAAGATACTTTTATCCGAGATAATACGAAAAAATTGTCATCTCGTGCAAATTGATTATCATTTAGTTAAATATCAATTTAAAAAGTATGCCGCGAATCAATCTCCATCGGAGAACGTGGACGAGACAATGCCTGCAATTTTCGGAGTTAAACGATTTTAAATGAAAATTTTCAATTTGGCTTCGCGGATTCGAAACGTCGAGCGTATTAAATATCGATGCTCGAATTCCATTTTCGCGTGAATACCAGGAAGACGACATAGCTTTCGCTTTTGTCACCGTTTTCGCCCCTTGTCGCGGAAGTTATGGAAAATATTCGGAAAACACGTAGCCCCGTGCTCGCTTCTGCGTTTACCTTTCATATTTTCGCCTCTATTATCGGCGCCCCAAGTTTATTCGTTTCACCGATATTCCATCGGTTTTAATTGTTTTTCATTTGCCGCTGCCGTGATACGCAGGGGCGCCGCTTGTTTTTGCTTTTATTCCGGACGATTCGCGTAACTTGTTATGAGCTCTAACACCGTGAACGGTTTTAATTAATAACTTTAATGCGGCAACGGGTGATAGAGCCGTTCGATTGACCCGGTTTCCGGAGGGTGCCGCTCGCAGGGGCGAAAAAAGATCGGTTTTTCGAGGGTAGATCGGGAAAAATAACGGAGATGGAATGAACGGGAGCCGTGTTTTTCCCTCGACTTCTGGCTTCGTTCACGCTTCGTATTTTTCCACCAGATTCCATGGGAAGCACACACTTCTCGTCCTCGTTGCACGCTGCACTTCCGGCGTGGACTTCGCTTGGAAATTTTTGGCACGTTCGGGACCCTTGGATTTTTATTTTCAATATTGGAAGTTCGTTGGCTTTTTATATTAATTGGGGATAATTCGATTGAGCTTGAAGGGGGATGATCGATGGGTTAAAAATTGGATTTGTTAATATCGGGATTGTGGGTTTATAATTATAAAATAGCTACGATATTGTGATCGAAGAGTATATGAATGTTTCGAAGATTTTCTTTTCCAAAATTTATTGGCCTGACTGCTCTTAGGCTCGAAGGGTTCGACACCCCTTGTCTGATCGTCTTATTTATTTAGGGCTTATTATATAGTACAAATCATATGGAGGATACTATTGGATATTAGTGATCTCATATAAATTGTGATAATTCACCTAAATTCGGGGAAAAATTATTAATCGGATATAAAAATGAATTAATTTTATATCCCGTCCAAATCATATGGAAAATTTGTATGGGATGCTAGTGATGTCATATAAAAGGTGATAATCTATTCAGATTCGCAAGAAAATCAATTAATCGGTTAAGAAGACAAATTAATTTCAGATATGGCCAAAATCACTGAAAAATTTGCGAGGCATTTGAGACTTGACATAAAACGTGATAATTCATGCACATTGGGAGGAAAATTATTAATCGGATAAAAGAATAAATTGATTTTATATATGCTCTACATCGCAAAGATTTGTATGGGATGCTAGTGGTCTCACGAGAGATGTGGTAATTAGTGTAGAATATTTGGAAATTATATAGTTCATATATATAACGTGTTCATTCACACGTTATTTATATAGATTATTCTTCATCTCGTATGACATGTAATAATTAACTCAGATTTGGAGTAAAGTGATCAGACGGTTAAGAAATTGTACGCACGCAATAGGTGATCCAAATCTCACGGTGTATCTGTATAAACTTGCAACGTGATAATTGACTTGCATCACGGGATAAATGATTAATCAGCCAGAATTTCGTAACATAACGATCCGAGTCGTAAAGCGGAAATCTCTAGACATTATTTGCGAAAGCTAACGAATTAGCACTGCAACTAGCTGCAATGCGTATCTAAATATACCGTGCATCACGGTAATAATTAAAGCGGCACGGTGAAGGTAAACAGGTACACATAAGCACATTTTTACAAAATCGATATTAATTTTTCGAAAAGTGTCCGTTTATGAAAACAAAATACCAGTGGCTCGTTTAACCTCCGCCATTTAAACTCCATTGAGATCGTTTGCAATGAATTAGATAGCATGCTTAGACGAGCCGGTTTAAAATCTGAATCTGATTCCCGGTGTAATTTATCGCGTTAGACGGCCAGAGATAAGCGCTTAATTTTGTCATACATAATCGACAAGGATTTTATTATAACGCAGAGAACCCTTCGCAATCCGAGATCCCAAACGAGATAGCGCTTATTACAGATTTTAATAGCTCTCTAATGATTATTTAGCATCTTAACGCTTGCAAACGAAGTTCTGCCCGTTTCTAGATAATTTACGAACTATTGAATTTATTATACGTTCGCAAGGAGTTCACTTTCAGCGATTAATCTCTCTTGAGAAAAGCTAGCTCCAAGAACCTGAGGTTCGAGGACCGGACGTGTTGGGGATGTCTGTGCTGACGAAAAGCAGGGGTCCAAATGAATTTTTGCCCTAAATTTTTACCCCAAAATGAGGTCGGTCGATTTACACGGTTCGTTCAGTACCTCCCCGCTTTGATAATTATACTCGAAACGTTTATTTCGAAAGCGTGACAATCCATTTTTTGGCATTGCCGTATTTAAGGGTCCGCCTTTCGATTAGGTTAAAAATATCGGTATAGGTATGCTAATTGCGGGATATTTTTGTATTTTCTGCTGTTATATAATAAATTACATAACACTGTTACTCAATAATGTTTACCAATACTGGCTGAGCGAAATGAAGGTTTTATTAGCCTCGCTTTCGAAATTAACGAATTAATGTAATCGTTGATTAAACGGCTAATGTTTCACAAGGAGAGTGCAAGTCTTTCGGGTCATAGATTTAGTTGAAACTTTGCAGGTTTGTAGATTTAGCCATCCAGTTTAAGAAAATGTACCATTATAAGGGCAGCTACTCGATAGTTTTTGAAATATTTGTGATTAAAGCTTTATTATTCTTAACTAGAGATTTCTTCCGAATTGTTATCGATAGTCATCAAGTGGCATTGTAGTCTAACAGCAACATCCATAAATTGCCACCAGCATGGGAATTTTCAGATATCGCCATTAGGCCACAACGACACTTGATAAATATTCGAAATAAATCTGGAATTAAGGCAATAATGAAACTCTAATCATAAATATCTCAAAAACTATTGAGTAGTTGCAAAGTTTCAACTAAATCTACGACCCGAAGGACTTGCACTCTCCTTATCAGTCGAATCAACCTTCTTTTAACCCTTTGTACTCGAGAAGTGACCTTCAGTCACCACTTTATAAAATTTGGAAGATCGATATTAATCAATATATCAAATTTAATGTAATGTAACAGTGTGCGAGGTATTGAAATCAAATAATTCTATGATTCTATTATTATACAATTCTTTATTTACTGCTCAGAAAAGTATCGTCAGTTTTTTAGTAGAGAATCTTTGAATTTCTACTCTTCTCTAGCCAAAAATGCCAAAGAAAACCTTTTTATCATTATCTCTGCCAAAATAGCAAAGAATTCGTAGTTTTATCATTATTATTAGGCACATTTTGCATTTTTGATATATTTTATTCAAAAATATTTAGTGAAACCACGCGTGTAGAGAATGCGATTGGTATAAAACGGTACATACATCCAAGGTGGATGAAAAATCGTAGTATAGTCAGCTAAGGGCAATTCTGCGTGAGAAAATGAGGAAAAAATATGATATACAATTTTTTCGTCCGAGGCTTGGTTTCCGAGGAAATCGTATTTGAAGTTTGTTCAACTGCACAATGCGATTTGCTCTGCTCGTGCTAGTGTATGTAAACATGGACGATAGGATATTACTCCGTGGTCTCTGCTCATGCTAGTGTTTATAAACATTCGTAACGATAGAATACGACAGGAAATTCCCAGGTAGCTCTCTGGCAGAAGTCATAGTTTACCGGACCACGTAACAGTGCGTTTCGTTCCGCTTCTTGCGAATTTGCGAGTTATGACAAGGTATACTGATTGAGAGTCGACGTGTTATTCGTGGTTGCATGTGGAGGTAACGCTGCTGCTGTGAGTACATAAGTGGATGTTATAGAATATAATTTATTAAACGAACGTGGCTTTACTGTTCGGTCACGGTTTTGGCACTAGACTGACTGACCCTAGGGAAGTTCTGTAGAACCAACTCTCTAGCCTAGGGGAAAACACACGAGAATGTTTCCAAATATTCAGAATAGAGGTTCGTGGTGTTCATGCAACGATTATAATTAATCTCGTTAATTTACAACGTATACAGGGTGTCCCAGCATTGGTGGGCAACCTGGAAAGGGTGATATTATGTGAAAAAATAAACTGAAGATAAGGAATAAAATTCTTTTTCTTATTTCTTCTCGTGTTCTAAGATACGAATTTATAAGTGACACATGACTCGTATCGAGATCCATCCATCGAAGTTATAGTGTTAATTGCACGTGTGCATCAGTGCATATTCAAAGTAAATTTTCTCAAAAACGAAACATCGAATGAAGAAATTTTCTTACCATTGTACCATTGATGCTTGGACACCCTATTTAAAATGCAGAATTTTTTATATTTTAGGACGAGGCATACGTGGCTTCCATTTTTGTGATCACCGGCAGATAGGAATCACTTCTTCTACGGTTGTACCACCGGTATTTGAACACCCTGTATAAAATACATTTTTGATATTTCGAGACGAAGCATACGTGGGTTCCATCTTCGTGTTCACTCGTTTATGTTCAAACGCGTTAAGGGTAATTTTATTGTCAGCACGAAGAGTGTATCTTCGTGAGTTAGACTCACGGTTGCAGCGCAGGGGGTTAACCCCTTGACTACGGCAGATTTTGATACGCAGCGGCCGTACCATACGGTAAGAATTGAGTTACGATGTGCGCCATTTTTGTGAAAACAAGCACCCTCTGTGTTACAAACGCAAAATTTTCAAGCGCCTATAGGCGCCCTCCGTGTCACAAACGCAAAATTTCTAAGCGCCCATAGGCGCCCTCCGTGTCACAAACGCAAAATTCCTAAGCGCCCATAGGCGTCCACAGTAGTCAAGGGTTTAATTATACGCCATTTTCTTTACGAGTTACGAGGCCTTTGTTTATCGAGTTCCACGTAATTCAATCGCAATTCCGCACCCGTCTAATATGAATATAATAAGAGGGGGAGAAATTAAAATTCCACGATACGCACGATGCTCAAATACGATGCACCGTATATGCGTGTCGATTGTTCCTCGAAGATGCAACAACAGCGAGCCACAGGGACCAAGCAGCCCAAGTATTTCCGGTCAGATGTAATGGCCGACCTTGACAGCGAGTTTTCGCTCTTCCACCGCGTCCGACGCGGCCATGAATCGTACGAATTCGCCGTCAAGCACGCTCCGAGTTATCGGCGAATTATTATTCATAAACGTAGGAACGTGAGTTACAACAAATGTCGCGCGACCTGCGCGCAGTATCGCCATATCGATTCTCTTTTACCGCGAAAACAATGCGACAGGGTAGCGCAAATTTCGCGCGATCATTGCCGATCGAACTGCCATTGCGTTTTTCACGTTATTGCGCGGTTCGAGTATCATGTGTATGTGCGAATATTTTTTGCATGACCGGGATCCCGTTCCTCTTTGCTGCAAAATTTTGCCATTTCCAATTCGTGACACGAGTTCTGCAAGAAATTTGTCTATGTGAATCGCGGAATTTTGCATACGTCTGCTTATGTCAATTTCTTTTTTCTATTTTCACGAGAGTTTGGTTTTTTAAATTTCGGAAATTTCAAGCTGCTTTCCGTAGAAAATCTATCCTCGTATCGAGGAATTTTGTGTAGGTCTATGTCAATTTTTTTTTATTCTCGTGAAAATTTCCCTTTTTTTTAAATTTCAGAACTTTAAAGTTGCATTCTATAGGAAAGCTATCGTTATATTGAAAAATTTTGTATAGGACTGTGTCAATCCTCTTTTTATTCTTTAGTTTTGGACTTTTGCATTCTATGATTTTGGAACGACGTTTGATAAAAAATCTATTATTATATTGCAAAACTGTATGCTCATTCGTGTGAATTTCCTTTTATCCTCGTGAAAGGTTTTGTTCCAAATTTCAGGATTAGAATTTATATTCCGTAACAAATCTATCCTAGTATTGCAGCATTTTCCGGTTATCTGCGTCACTTTTTTTTTATTTTCATGCAAGTTTTTTCGCAAATATTGAATATCACTTTGGATTTACATTCTCCGCGGTATCTATTTATTTATTGAATTTTTTATCTATCGTATTGCAAAATTCCATATACGTTCGCGTGAAGCATCTCCCTTGATGCAAATATTTCCCTCTCAAATTTCATTCGTTCGAAATTTACGTTCCACGGGACACCTACCTCGTATCTATATTTGCCAGAATTTTTTCTTTACCGAAACGTCTCTGCTTTCATAAATTTCGCGATTCGCAATTCGCATTCCGAGTATTTGACTCAACATCGAATACATTACCCTCCAATTTCCGGAACTTTTTCCTGTCTAAAACCACGTCAGAGATTATTCCAATGCACGATGTCCCCGCTTCGTATAAATAATTTTACCAATCATTCCACTTTTATTCGTCGGAGGCGATTGAGCATGAGAATCGCGAATCTCGCAGCGAATAATTGCAGCAAAAAGGAAGATCCAGACGTACCGTGTCGATCGAAATATTAACACCAAACCTACCACGGTGAAATGACCACCAAACGAAAAAGCAGTACAATCTCGGAAAAATGGAATAACGGAAAGAAAATTGAAAGATCGGCATATATATAGAAATCAAAATCGCGAGATTCGCAGCGAATAATTGCAGTAAAAAGGAAGATCCAGACATACCGTGTCGATCGAAATTATAACACAAAACTGACCACGGTCAAATGACCAGCGAATGAAATAGTACAATCTTCAAAAAATAAGACAAAGAAAAGAAAAATGAAAAATCGATTGCTCATATATCGGAACCAAAGTCCCGAGACTCGCAGCAAATTATTGCAGATAAAAGAAAGATCCAGGCATACCTTGTCCATCGAAATATTAACCCTTTGCACTCGACGACTTTTTCGTTACAGAAAAATAGTAATTCGAAGACTTTCTGTCATAGAGTCGACGATATTTTTAAAATGGTAAATGAGAAATCATATGCAAATTAAGACGTAGAATTATTTTTCTTCGATATTCCACGCATCGTTAGGTAATTTTAAATTTGATATATTAATTAACGTCGATCTTTAGAATCTGATTAAATGGTGACTGAGAGTCACATCTCGAGTGCAAAGGGTTAACATCAAACCTACCACGATCAAATGACCAGCGAACGAAAGAGTAATACAATTTCGAAAAAATGGGACAGAAAAGTAGAAAAGAAAATTGAAAGATCGATTGCTCATATATCGGAATAAAAATCGCGAAGCTGGAGCGACAAAGTTGAACGCGAAATTTTAAACGACAGGTTCAAAAATGGCCATGTAGGCCATGATAGATCCAGCGTAAAGTGCACCGTTTCCAATAGTATTAATATTCACACCGGCTATATTTGCGCGAGCACAATGTATCGGGGTCTCTATATCAAGAGGAACCTCGTCGGCCGATAAAATTAGTCGAGTAGGTAATGCCGCGCGATTATTCCCAGCAATTAGTCCAATTCGTTAATTCCGAGGCGCGAAGAATGGAGATCTCGTATATCCGCGATGGTCGTTTATATTTTCGTGGAGTTTCCGGGCTGGGAACATGGCGGCCTAACGAGGCTGCAGTGGAAACGGAAAAATGCTAGATCTTATCGCGAGTGCTCTCCGACGAGCAGTGGGGTCTATCGATCGCAGCTGAAAAGCAAGTAACCAGAAACGTAACGAGCTGGCCACATCGGCTTTCCCTGCAGTCGTCAACGGTGACTCACAACTCCCTGTGGTTATCGTCCCTGGGGACAACGATTCAACAATGAAGCGGATCGCCCGGCTGCGTGGAATCCTAATGTTCGTTACCGTATGCCCGCCATGCTAACTCATTTTCGACGCGATTTCTACGTAAATGACTTTATGTCGGGGTTACAGACAGATCGTCGCCGTAGGACGAATTACCGGGAACGGAGGTACTGTTAGTTTTCTGGAAAATGTATTAGCGCTTTAGGTAGGGTACTTATGGTAGATGGTTTTTCCCTGCACGTACGGTGTCTTATGCGTATTGGTAACGCGTTGTAGTATCGTAGGGTTGAGAGAGAGAGAGAGAGGGGTCATATATAAAATTGAATAGGTATATATTCTCTCACAAGGCAGCATTGATGATGATTATTAATTATTATGTATTTCAAAGATAACAAATAACAAATTAGGTAAGATTAATTCTACTCGCTAATACTAGCTCTCAAACACTCTCTGATACATATTGCCATGCTGACTACTCACTGACCTCTCGCAACACTGTGATATTTTCTAAACTCTGCAGTATTTTTATAGTACTTCGTAGGTGTTGATATTTTAAAGCACGTATTCTATACGTGCAACACTTTATTTCTATCAAATTTTCTATGTTTCTGGAGAAAAGGTGTTCTAAGGCTAGAAGTGTGTTCTAAGGCTTTGATGTATACTTAAATATAGCAAACGTAGATGGTATAAATTCTGTGATACGTTATAGTATTTTTATAGTGCTTCGTAGGTGTTGATATTTTAAAGCACGTATTCTATACGTGCAACACTTTATTTCTATCAAATTTTCTATGTTTCTGGAGAAAAGGTGTTCTAAGGCTAGAAGTGTGTTCTAAGGCTTTGATGTATACTTAAATATAGCAAACGTAGGGGGTATAAATTCTGTGATACGTTATAGTATTTTTATAGTGCTTCGTAGGTGTTGATATTTTAAAGCACGTATTCTATACGTGCAACACTTTATTTCTATCAAATTTTCTGTTTCTGGAGAAAAGGTGTTCTAAGGCTAGAAGTGTGTAGCTTTGACGTATACTTAAATATAGCAAACGTAGATGGTATAAATTCTGTGATACGTTATAGTATTTTTATAGTGCTTCGTAGGTGTTGATATTTTAAAACACGTATTTTATAAGCATAGCACTTTATTTCTCCATGTTTCTAGAGATTCTAATGCTAGAAGTGTCTAGCTCTAACATATACTTAAGTGTAGCAAACGTAGGTGGTATAAATTAAAATAGGACGATGGAAATGAGTAAATACATACAGAGTGTGCGATGACACTGTGGATGACATTATCAGCCGCTCACTGGTATCACTAGCTTAACTATATAATAAAAATATAGCACTCCTTTAGAAAGACAACTTCATCTTGATA
Organism: Eufriesea mexicana; assembly: GCF_001483705.2. Lineage (NCBI taxonomy): Eukaryota > Metazoa > Arthropoda > Insecta > Hymenoptera > Apidae > Eufriesea > Eufriesea mexicana. Next base: position 294,832 of record NW_016915893.1, on the reverse strand, counting down.
TGCCGTCCAAATTTCTTTTCTATCTTTCATCGTTTCCAAGATAAACCCTGTATAAATGCGTTTCCATCAGAAAAGTTGATCGTCTCAAGATCAGTTCTGTGCTTTTAACGATTGCACGAACCAAAAGTCCGAAGCCAGTTGTTTCCACTAATTTGCTAATTCTACTATTGAGAATATCGGGAAGAAATTCCCAAATTCATTGCTGTCGGTCATCGAGGAAGTTGTAAGAAGGGAAGCTGATCCAAAGAGGTGATCCATGAGCGACATTCGATTTTCGAAATCGATACAAGCGACATTAGCCCCGGCAAATTCAGCGTTCATAATTTTGGGGCCATTAAACCTAATGCGGACAACATTAGGATTATTGGACCCGATATGAACGCATTACGTTCAATACAGACAGCCGTTGGTTCGTCGAACTCGATGCAAGCCACGCTGGGATCATTACACTCAATATAAGTCATATCGGATTCATTGGATTTGATTTGGACACATGTAGGTCATTGAAGTCCGTACACACCGAGCGCTGTGCGTGGGACTTAATTTAGATCACCCTTGTTCCCTTTTAGTCCATGCAGACCATGCAGAAGGCCGCTGAAGATACACCAAATTGGTGGCCAAATTAGTACAGCGTGTACAGGTCGTTCGGTATCCTTAAGATTCGATAGAGCTCGTGCTAAAGTCCATAGAGAATACATTGAACTCGTGTTCCTTTCTGGACGCATCACCTAAGATCAACAGGGACTTCGTACCAGTCTCGAGGTCCTAGAAAATTAGATAGACTTGCAAACGTGTAATTTTGTCTAATCTTGGCTAATTAATGTTGTCTTCTAACGTCTACAGGCCTTAATTAATAGAGTCCAGAGATTCCAAGAGATTGCTAACAGTCAGGGAGATTTTTGGGATTAATAGGACTCCAAGATAGATCCAGTGGATTTGAGAAACTAGGGTCCCTGTCTTCCACTAGGACACGTGAACTTAGGGCCTATGCAGATCTTTCGGTATATAGAAAAGAGGAAACCATAGATCTAGATATATCGATCAGGTTAGAGTCTCTACTAGGCTTCCTAGATCTGTGGTAGCTGTCTATAAGTCCAATGCTCGTTTGCATCCACTGCCATAGCTTTCAAGTGATCAGAACAGACCCCAATCTTCGAAATTTCTATAATCTCTACTAGTCTTCATAGATCTCTGGTATCCTCTTATAAGTTCAAGGCTCGTTCGCATTCGCTCCCATAGCTTCCAAGTAGTTCGAACAGACCCCAATCTTCCAAATTTCTATAGTCTCTACTAGACTTCATAGATCTCTGGTATCCTCTTATAAGTTCAAGGCTCGTTTGCATTCGCTTCTATAGCTTCCAAGTAGTTCGAACAGATCTCAATCTTCGAAATTTCTGAAACCTGTACTAGGCTTCTTAGATCTGTGGTAGCTTTCTATAAGTCCAAGGCTCGTTTGCATCCGCTGCCATAGCTTTCGAGTGATTCAGACCCCAATCTTCCAAATTTCTATAGTCTCTACTAGGCTTCACAGATCTCTGGTAGCCTCTTATAAGTTCAAGGCTCGTTTGCATTCGCTCCCATAGCTTCCAAGTAGTCCGGACAGACTCCAATTTTCGGAATTTCCTCAAATTAATTTCTCCATCCCCGAAATTAACCGGTATCGATCCCCGTATGCCCCCGATGATTATATCGACTGGTAATCGTGTCGTTATCGAACTGGCTCGTTACCAGCTCGTGATCTCGAATCGACAACGTCCGTTCGTTAATAATTAATGAATTACATTTCCAAATACGCGATTTTAATCGTCCACTCTAATTAAATACCAGTTACACGAGCGTGTTTATCACGCGTAAGGTAAAAACACACGAACGCGAGGCTGAGCGTTCGTATTACAATAGACAGATGCAAGGTGGAAATTGATCATTTCCAGCGGAACAAGCGTGGAAAAAAGGTGCATCTTAGCGTGCATTTGACCGATGCATATTAATTACACGTGCAACGGGCCTGTCTGTTGTGGAAACATTCAATCTGCCCGTTCTTCCTGTTACGGCTCATTATGAAGAGCGTTCTCGTTCGCATCTTGGGTTACGGTGTATAACGTTGCACCGACGAGCAAATCGCGGTAATTGTAATCTCGTCCGATTCGTCGCCGATTGCTATTACGCAACGTGTTTTCGTTCGACGCTTTTCCGTTATCCGTGTCAAGGTAAATCAAGTCGCGTGGATAACACCGTTATTACGACGTTTTTGACGGTTCCACGTTTCGATTCGAAATAGTTTCACTCGGTATTTATGTAACACGCGGCTCTCGAAATACGCAGGGGCACGGGACGCATAACGATCGGCATAACGATCCACGTAACGATCGACATAACTGAGAATCCGCGTAGTTTCTTCTGCGTTATCTACGCAATTTTTCCTTCCTTCTATAATTATCTTATTATATAATTAATTTCTTTCTCAGCTTTGTTCCGCGAGTCCACGTAATTTTATGTTATGTCTTCTGTGCATACTGGGTGGTCCAAAAGATAGGTGCGACTTGTCATCGATTGGTAAAAATAATAGTCGAGAGAATGGAATGTTAAAATAAGATAGAGAAAGAAAGTAGGAAATAAATATTAAAAAGGAGAAAAAATATTTTATTTGGGATATTTTGTGATACTATTGCTATTACACGATTGGTACAACTTATCCTCGTTGTGCACAAAATTATACAAAACTGTGCTCGTCCAGTTACAAAATACAAAGAGGACGAAACGAGAATTGAGCCCAATTATACGTGTCTTTCGGGGACACCCTATGTATGTTTAGAATGAAATACGAGGATGAAGAAAAAGAAAACGTTGTTAAGAACGAAAAAATACTTGCTTGTTCATCGCTGCACGATTTCCGAGAAATAGTTATCAAATCGCCGTACGCAACAAGGAGATATCGTGCATTAGATATAAACTCCGCCTATGAGAGTAATAACGCGCAGTATTAAAATACGAATTATCGTGCGATTTTTAAATTTTCGCTATCGAAGAATTGTCCACACGGAATGTGTGCTCCGTGCCAACAACGATAAATCACGGAAAATGTACAGTGTCCCTTCGTGGGTGACGTTTGTGTACCGTGTACTCACGGTATGACTGTCTAGAAAAATTCGAAATTTATTACGCTATTAAAATCCGGATAAAAGGACTATCGACTAATCTCAAACATGAATTAATTATAGTTGAAAAATATAAAATAATTTAAATTAATCCTCTTAATTTTTTTCTCATTCAATTCCATCTTTAAATACTCGTAATTGCAATACTTACGATTACTTACATCTTTTTGTAAGTATGCAAATTTCAGTATATTTACCTATAATCAGTGAAACAAAAGTAACAGTAATTAAAAGAAAATTAATTTCGATAGTGTATCAGAAAATTATTAAATATATGAACGATTGAAGTTCCCGCCAGTTAGAGAGCTACGTAATGGCGGCAACTTCGAGGACCGTGACAAAATGGCGCGCAGCCGAAATCGCGTTCCTCGAAATTCCGAACGTGTAGATATACAACTGTAGTTCATTCGCTGAGCATCGATTCGATTATCACTCGCGTGTTATCCATTTCTGTTCTCCACTTCCGCGTCCACCGAATTCCTCCACAGTCATCGAATTAAATGCCCCGGTGGAACCTTGACCTACCCGTTGTTTTGCCGCATTACGATCTCCGTTTTCGAGCATTCGCTATTATATTCGGTTCATACATCAGCCGTGTTCGCGTCACCGTGTTGGAAATTAATAGCTGTTGCTAATTTTACCTCGGTTTGAAAACCCCGCCGACTGAACCGGCACGCGATACACCCCGCAGCTGAATTACGAATTAAAATTACCTTTCTATTTTCGCTTTGACAATGGTATAAGAATAATTATAACGTAAACCTGCCGATAACGGGAACGAATTTCGACGAAGGTCAAGGTTCGTCGAAGGCCTGCGATGAGATCGATGCAAAAGATCGATCTTCTGGCAACGACGTGCTCATGTCACCGGGTTATCCCTTGATTACGGATATGTCAAAGGCTCACCGTGCTTTAATTCAGGTCCTATTAAACGCTGGCGTTCGTGTACCTACACCTCTGCATCCTTCTATCATCCTGTCGAAAAGTCTTCCGATATAGGTTCATTACAAACAGATGAACACTTGTTCCGGTATACCAAGTTCCCCCTTGTACCATACCCCCTGTACTCTGTAATTTCTTCCTTACAGAAAAATAGCAATTAAATAGTAACTAACATGTTAAACGCCTAGGGATCCCTAGGCACCGGTACTAGACTTTTCCTTCGGGCCTGATCGGTCCGTACAGTCCGAAAGGGCACGCATGACAGCTATCTATGGCGTTTGGGTGATCTAAGTCGGCGAATAGTGGAACGCTGGTAATAAGGAAATGAACCGTTGCCCCCTTGACTCGGGCCTTTAATCTTCAGGTGTGAATACAGAGTATGTACTTATGGAATTCGGTGTCTTTCAGTGGAGGTGAAAGTTCAGATGTATTTGGGCCAATTTGTCTCTCGTCTTTTAGAAATTTTTAATCTTCTGTTAGGGATTAGTCCTCCAGGTGGAGTCTGGGGGGACCTACGCGTTCGTGAACCGTGGAACCTTGGTAATAAGGAAATAAATCCTTGCCCCCTTGTCACTCGGGGCTTTGATCTTTGAGGATGAGTGCAGAAAATGAACACAATTTTTCCCTACAGTTTCTCTACTGTACATTTGATCGTTTCTCACGTTTAATACGTATAATACTCGATTTACGGAAGATACGCGTGTATGGTAGCTTCGTAGGCATCGTGGAAACGTTAGGACAGGTGTTGGAAATAATTCTGCCTCGTTGTCCGACGAATTGCAACTGCGTGCACGTTACCTAGAAGAGAAAGAACAACGACGCATAGATCTTGAACGACGGATCTTCTCGGTGCCGTGGCTTCGCGCGAATAACTAAACAGGTACCACCTGTTACCTCGAAAGCTAAACAGCCGCTCCAATTAGGGGAACGAGCTTCTTTTTATCGCCGTTCCCGCAACGGAATGAAAGGGAAACCGCGAATAAACATTTTCCTCGTATCTCATTTTCTAGGGTCGCGATAAAGACGCGTCGCGAGCAATGGACGGCTCCTGACCCCTTTCTCGAAAACACGCTGTACATCCGGCTGTGTGCTTTGTTAATTACTCGCCAAACGGACACGTAATTACGGACCACCGGGGAACGACCTCGGTTGCCCCTCTGGTATCGAAGGAAGTCGCGATTCCGCGATACTTGTTATTTACAAAAACCTACTCTCGCGAGCATTTTTGCGTGTTTAATTGCGCGGATTATCCGTGAATTGGAGAAGTGGAATGTCGAATGCTTAGTTGAGTTTAAGATAGGGTACTTGCTGGTTTCGCGCCTTCATTGCCCGTTTTTGTGAAAGGAAGTACCAATTTCGCGGTAGATAAGCGTACAGTGGATAAAGAAGTGCACCTAATTTCTCCTCGATAAGTTTATGCAAATGGTTAACTAAAATCTATCATTATTTCGAAGAGGTAATCTCGTTAAATGATAAAAGTTGTACAGAATATAAATTTAAAAATCATCCAATGATTCCACTGAATATACTGTACATATTAATATTGCATGTCACCTTTGCACTCGAGAGGCGACTCTCAGTCGCCATTTAATCAGATTCTAAAGATTGATGTTAATTATTATACTAACGATGCGTGCAATGTCAAAGTAAAATAATTCTACGACTTAATTTGCATACGATTTCTTATCTACCGTTTTAAAAATATCATCGACTTCGTGACAGAAAATCTTCGAATTACTATTTTTCTGTAACGAATAGATCGCCGAGCGCAAACGGTTAACAAACAATTTTTCTATAATTTTAATTAAATTTAAAATATCATTTAGTATAAAAGGAGAATTATCTTCCTCGTAAAAGAAATCGCGGTACACAAACCTTCGCGAATTTCTCTCTGAAAAGAGAGAAGTAATAAGAAAACGTTATACTTCCTGCGTCAAAGTGGATTTCAGAAGTTATGGCAGTGATAATTCCGCAAACGAACGCACGTGTTCCTAAATATCGGAACACTCGGTTTTTTCTTACGAGAGAAGAGTGATTCGAGTTATCCTTCGCGTGGAAGGAAGGCGCAATTTCGCGGCACGCGTTACACACGCCGGTAAAAACGAGCCTTCGTGAACTGTCTCGTAATTTCAACCACACGGTTTATCCCCGAGTAAAGGAAAAAGAGGAAGAAGACGTCGAACTTCGTATTTTCAAGGCGCAACCCGGAATTTCGGATTATTTTTACTGTTCCCGCCTCGCGCCTGTGGATGTTTTTAAATATTGAGACATCCGTGTTGCCCTCCGCGTCGGAGGAAATAGAAATTTCACGATACGCGAATAAAACGCCGTTTCCGTCACGTGCTGCTTCATAATTCGCGCGATTTTTCCGCGAAAAGCGACGAAGAAGAAAGTAAAAGCCGAGCATTACGCGGTACTTCCGGTACCGAGCCGTAGCGCGGCAATTTTAATTGTATCTATTTTTCCCGTCAAATAAATGCGCGTGTTTCCAGGGTAACCTTCGTTACCCTTTATATCAAAAGAAACAATAATTTCGCGATACATATCAATGAATGCCCGCTTTCACGAATCTCTTCTGCGATTTCGAGCTGCACGATTTTCCTCGAGCGAGGTAGAAAACGAAGAAAGTTGAAGCCACACGTTGTACTTCCGGTATCACGCAGAAATTCTAGTTGTGTCTATTTTTTCTTCATTTTTCTCCGCTGGGATATTAAAACCCCCGACTAGGATATCGTGTGAGACACGTGGTAAGGAAATCGGGTCAAATACGAGTATCACGAGTGAGAGACGTGGTTTGTAAATTAGGGCCCAACGTAAACAACACGGGTCAGGCTCGTGGTGAATTTTAGTCGATGTCTTCCTGTCATATTTTTTTATTATTCTTCGCTATGTTAGGACGAAATGACTCGCCGTGAGAGATTAATATTTATTTTACGTCCTTACAATTTTTTCACCGTTCTATAGAAAAATTTGAAGCGGGTGATAGTTGGACACACAGAAGACACCTGTGCGTTTATTTTCTCAAGGGAACTTGTAACTTACATAACTAGAAGGATAGTAATTTACACGTGCTTCTGCAAATTTAATTATTGTTTTCATTAATCAGGCTTCTAGTTAATTTTATCGTTGCCCATGGCACGCGCCAATTTAATCCTTTTCGCAATTGAAACCACGTAGTTAACCCGTGACTGGAAGAGTAAAAGAAGAAAGACATTGTACGTTGTACTCGCGATACCGAGGAGAAGCAAGAAAGTCAGGGGATTCAAGCAATTCCAACAATGTTTACTTTCGCCTGGAAACGCGTGCGCGCGTGTCCCTGAACGCAAAGACACCCAGATTATCCGGCTCGTGGAAGGAAGTAGCAATTTCGCGGCACACGTTACGTTCGTTAACGAGAAGGAGCGTTCGCGAGTAGTTTCATAATTACACGAGCCACCACCCGGTCTGTCCAGCGAAAGAGGCGAGAAAAACGGAACACGACCCATAATGGGATGCAAATCGATTTCCACCGACGCCTGGAAACCATTTCGCAATCCGCCGCCACGCTTCGAACAGCGAAGAAATTTGAAGGGGGGGAGAGGCGGGGGGACAGCGTGTAATCCGTAACGCTGTTGCAAGGTAACATTGTGCTGGCGATAAATTAGGAATATGGCGGGCTCGCGAGCGGAACCGGCGCGTAGCCGGATGTACGCGCTTGTTTACATTGTTTCATAAAGCAGCTTCACGGTAAAAGCGCGCGCGGGTGCGACGTACGATCACTGAACGAGACAGCAGACCCACATTCGAACGCGTGGCTCCTGCGCGGCCAGCGTCGTCCCTCCGGCTCCACTTCCGTCAAAGAACGTACCCTTCGCTGGGCTTCCGGCGCGCTCCCGTCCAAATCGATCAAGTATGTCACTTTCTATTTACGTTCGCGCGTTATACCTACGCGCATGCCGCAGAACTCGATCGTTCGAATCAGTTCGCTTAGTTTTTCGTACGCAACGCGTACGAACCTTGTGGCCTACGCCTATTTTCCATGTGTGGGTACTCTCGATATACGTGTAGTCTTTGTACGTAGGTATTCTAGATATATGTATACCTTCCGTGTGTTGGTATTCTCGATATATGTATTTTCCATGTGGGGGTATTCTCGATGTACGTGTATTCTCCTTGTCTAGGTATTCTCGATGTATGGGTATTCTCCATGTGTGGGTATTCTCGATATGTGTATTCTCCATGTGTGGGTATTCTCGATATATGTATTTTCCATGTGGAGGTATTCTCGATAAGTGTATTCTCTGTGTGTAGGTATTCTCGATGTATGTGTATTCTCCATGCGTGGGTATTCTCGATATGTGTATTCTCCATGTGTGGGTATTCTCGATATATGTATTTTCCATGTGGAGGTATTCTCGATAAGTGTATTCTCTGTGTGTAGGTATTCTCGATGTATGTGTATTCTCCATGCGTGGGTATTCTCGATATGTGTATTCTCCATGTGTGGGTATTCTCGATATATGTATTTTCCATGTGGAGGTATTCTCGATAAGTGTATTCTCTGTGTGTAGGTATTCTCGATGTATGTGTATTCTCCATGCGTGGGTATTCTCGATATGTGTATTCTCCATGTGTGGGTATTCTCGATATATGTATTTTCCATGTGGAGGTATTCTCGATAAGTGTATTCTCTGTGTGTAGGTATTCTCGATGTATGTGTATTCTCCATGCGTGGGTATTCTCGATATGTGTATTCTCCATGTGTGGGTATTCTCGATATATGTATTTTCCATGTGGAGGTATTCTCGATAAGTGTATTCTCTGTGTGTAGGTATTCTCGATGTATGTGTATTCTCCATGCGTGGGTATTCTCGATATGTGTATTCTCCATGTGTGGGTATTCTCGATATATGTATTTTCCATGTGGAGGTATTCTCGATAAGTGTATTCTCTGTGTGTAGGTATTCTCGATGTATGTGTATTCTCCATGCGTGGGTATTCTCGATATGTGTATTCTCCATGTGTGGGTATTCTCGATATATGTATTTTCCATGTGGAGGTATTCTCGATAAGTGTATTCTCTGTGTGTAGGTATTCTCGATGTATGTGTATTCTCCATGTGTGGGTATTCTCGATATGTGTATTCTCCATGCGTGGGTATTCTCGATATATGTATTTTCCATGTGGAGGTATTCTCGATAAGTGTATTCTCTGTGTGTAGGTATTCTCGATGTATGTGTATTCTCCATGCGTGGGTATTCTCGATATGTGTATTCTCCATGTGTGGGTATTCTCGATATATGTATTTTCCATGTGGAGGTATTCTCGATAAGTGTATTCTCTGTGTGTAGGTATTCTCGATGTATGTGTATTCTCCATGCGTGGGTATTCTCGATATGTGTATTCTCCATGCGTGGGTATTCTCGATATGTGTATTCTCCATGTGTGGGTATTCTCGATATATATATTTTCCATGAGGCGGTATTCTCGATATGTGTATGCTCCATGTGTGGTTATTCTCGATATGTATTCTCCATGTGTGGGTATTCTCGATATATGTATTTTCCATGTGGAGGTATTCTCGATAAGTGTATTCTCTGTGTGTAGGTATTCTCGATGTATGTGTATTCTCCATGCGTGGGTATTCTCGATATGTGTATTCTCCATGCGTGGGTATTCTCGATATGTGTATTCTCCATGTGTGGGTATTCTCGATATATATATTTTCCATGTGGCGGTATTCTCGATATGTGTATGCTCCATGTGTGGTTATTCTCAATATGTATTCTCCATGTGTGGGTATTCTTGATATATGTGTAACCTCCATGTGTGGGTACTCTTGATATACGTAATCCTCGATACATGTGTACCATTGATATATATATATATATATATATATCATTTCCGATATATATATATTCCTGACGAGGATTTTCGATGTATGCATATTCTCAACGTGCCTCGTGGTGTCGAGAGAAGGAGCAGAAGATGGTAGTCGCGGGAAAAATCGATGTCTTTCGTGGACTGCATTGCTCGACTTCGCTAAGGGAGTACGCGAGGTTTCTTGTAAGAAAAATGATACACATTCGCGAGGAATATTTTCTCGAAATAAAACGTAGTAGATATAGTATAATATATGGATCAGTGACCCACGGATGCAACGTGGGTGACGAAGAGTTAAGCTAGGGTGGAATAGATCGGACGAGATGCAGAGCGATTGATAGGAACGATTTTTAACACAGGATCAACGTACTTTAGGCATCAGAGTGAAACTACGTACCTTAGTATCGACGTACTACAAACAAGCAAGTACCATAGCAAATGTACATACTACGATAGAAATTGATATTGTCAGTTGCATCTAGTCGTCGCGTTTTCTTCCTATAGAAGATTTCATAACCAAGACTGCAGAATGCAGCGCGTGTCTTTAAGCGAATTGAATCTAGAATCCCAAGACAACAGCCTACACAGCTACTGGTTGGTTTGATTTACGACCTCGTCTTACCGTGACCCGTACTATGGTTAGACTCATCGTAGAGGCTATAGTTTCAATTAAATACATAAGTTTCAATTAAACGCGTGCATTTGAAACCGCGCATGTTACTCGCACCACCGAGCGATCCTATATACAGTGCATCTCTATGTTCCTTACTGCGTCGAGTGTCGGTATATTGGATACATCCTTGGTACACCGAGGCTTCTGCCTATACCTCTTAATCAGCGCTCCACTCTGCAGGTCGCGAGTGAGAAGGGGTGACAAAGCAGGATAAATTGCATCGTCGCCTATTAATCAATCCGCTGGAGCAAGATACGAAACACATAGTCTCAGCTACGCCGGCCTTGGCAAATTTTTATTCCAGCCACTTTTCCTACCCTCCTTTACAGGCCACCTTGTTTCCTGGTACAAGGAAGAACAGTCCTCGTAGAATAATCGCTCGGATATCGAACGACGACGTTATAGCTTATTGAAATTTGCATAGACGCTGGTACGCCAATAAACCGAGCGAACCGCTATAACCCTGGATAAATTCCAACGTGGCTGCTCCTCTGTTGGCCCCGCACACGTGAGCACTCGATGCTGCCCGAAATATTAAAGTAGGCCGGTAGCAAAAACAGATATGATCGCACAAAATTATCCGCTGCCTTGGTCAATTCTCTCTGGCCGACCGTTTAATCTTCGCGGATGATGAAAATTTTCAACGACGATGGTTAAATATTTCACAGTCGAATCGTATCGGTGAAAGCGATTCGTTTTCAACGGCTCGTTATCAACGGCTGACCTCTTCGTTAAAGAAACGTATCATTTCGTCACGTTCCGTTGCCAAACGTGTCGTAAACGATGCTCGGCTCTGATTTCATGCAGACCACGTACTATATTCATGATACAGTTCAGACGGTTCTATAGCCAGGATTTTGGAGCACGCAACGTCTCGCGGAGTTTGCCAATGATATAGTATTCCGTCAGCGTGAGAGTCTGCTTAAGATCTTCTACAGCCATTAAGACGCCACCGTTTGTGTTACCACTGACGATATTTATTAATCCAACAGATGGGTATCGGCTAATATCTATAATAGAGATTTATCGCTGTTAGACAACCTACAGATTATTCCGTTGTTTCATTCGTTGCGTTCTCTGGGTTTCAATGAGAAAAGATAGAGTGACAGGAGGTACTCTATTGTTTCACATCCTGGAATTTCTTTTGATACCTAGACTACCGACCTGGAAATTCTGTATAACGAAGTAGCGAAATGTAATATATGTAGGTAATAACAATGTGGCGATTTCGAAAGCTCTAGAGCGTTCGATGACTAGTCACAAATCGTACAGGGGTACATGTTGCGGATCACGGTTCTAGAGAAATCAGAACCATCGAGGGCGTTCCGTGAGGTTTGTCTCCCTACGAAGACAAAAGACAATCAGGCACTCAGATATAAAAAGCGAGCTCCTAATCGCTAGGAGAGACAATAATTAACCTCCTAATTAGACTATACCTCCTGTTAACACGGTTCCCATTTTATGGAAAAATTTCCTCGTAGCAGCCATTTTGGTCCCACCGGTAGATCCCTGGTTAAGATCGTTAAGATCTCTCCGAGAAGTTCAGAATTGGAGAGGCTCGCGGGAGCTGCGCTGAAATTTGACTCGTTTATCATGGATCGGGAACGGTAGTACGTGATCTAGCCGTTTAATCAAATAATCGTGGACTGCTGGCTCGTAAACGAGATAGGCCATTGTATGAAATACGCTCTCGCCGGTTGATCGATAAAACCTGTTTCGCTTGTGTTCCAGGTGATAGACTTTGGTTCGAGCTGCTACGATGACCAACGTATCTACACGTACATTCAGAGTCGCTTCTATCGCGCGCCGGAGGTGATCCTAGGCGCAAAGTACGGCATGCCGATCGACATGTGGAGCCTCGGTTGCATCCTGGTGGAGTTGGTTACCGGTTTTCCTCTGCTGCCAGGCGAAGACGAGGCGGACCAGCTGGCCTGTATCATCGAGTTGCTAGGCATGCCGCCGCCTCAGCTGCTAGAATCCGCGAAACGGCGTAGGCAGTTCATCAACTCGAAGGGTTATCCACGCTACTGCACCGTTATAACGATGTCCGACGGCTCGATCGTATTGAACGGCGGTATCTCCAGGAAAGGCAAAGACCGTGGTCCACCGGGTTCCAAGGATCTCCGGAAGATGCTGAAAAATTGCGGCGACCCGTACTTCCTGGATTTCATTCATCGTTGCTTGAAGTGGGACCCGCAACAGCGGATGACACCCGGTGACGCTCTGCCGGCGTTGCAGGCTGCCCCAGCGTCGCCTACGTCCGCTTCCGGTCTCCGTACTTCCGCGTCCGGCAGCAAAAGTTCGACAAAGTCGAACACCCTGCAGAGCAACAATACGGAGAATACGAACAAGGTGAAGCAGCTGAACGACATCTTCCACACTATGTCTACCATTTACTCGGCGCTGCAGCGTAACGACGGTGAAAGAGGAAGAGGAAGAGGCCAACCGGTTGCTACGAATCATCAGCCGATCATCAACATTCGTCGGTCGATGCACTGTATCAGTGATGACTCTAGTAGTGGTGGTGGTGGTGACGGTAGTAGCAGTAGTACCAGTGGTGTTCTGCAGCAACAACAGCAACAGGCGCAGCCACCGCAACCTCAGCAGTATCAACAGCATCAGCAGCAACAACCGCAAGCACAACCACAGCCACAAGCACAACCGCAGCCGCAGCCGCAGCTGCAACCACAACCACAGTTGCCGTCGCAGCTACAGCCACAACCACAGCAGCAACAGCAGCAGCAGCAACAGCAACCACAGCCTCAGCCACAGTCACAATCGCAGTCGCAGGCACAGGCACAGCAGCAACAACAGCAGCAGCAGCAACAACAGCAGCAGCAACACGGTCATCAGCTGCAAAAGAAGCAGCAGCAGCACAGTAATGGTTCGCATGGCTCGCACGGTTCTCATCGGTCTCGAGGATGGCGAGGAGTCGAACCTTCCGACTTTCTCGAATCTCACGGATGGCTACTCACGTTTCTCGAGTGACTCGAGAGGGAGGACTCTGATTAGCAAGGACATTCTCGCGGAACCGAGACGATTTATCGAAATACGAGATGACCCCTGTCTTTTCTAACACGCGCACCGCACTCGATGTTGCCGATGTGATCTCGTATCTCGTTGACTCGTCGGATAATCGGCTATCTCGACGGTTATCTGTCGACGCGCGTCTCGCTGATACCCGTCATCGTCGTCCAACGACGCCGAGATATTATGGTGTTCCTGCCTGTGGTAATATGGTCGCTCGACGAGAGGAGATCCCTCAGAGTCAAAAGAGAGAGAACGCGGCCTCGTCTTCGACCTCCGGATACTACTGTGATCTACGCGATATGTTACTTCAAAAAAAAAAAAAAAAAAAAAACGAACAAAAAAGGAAAAAAAAAAAAGGAAAGAAGGAAAGGAGAAAGCAAAGAGAACCGCCGTAGGTGCGATGGAACTGGAAAATCGTTCGCGATACCTCGAATCATGTACCTCACCTAGCTCGTCGTCGTAGCTCCTCGTTGCCTCGCGTTGCTTCGCGTTGCTCTCTAATTTGCTTGTCCAGGATCCATTTCTCGCCGCCGTTTGCTCGAGAAGAGGGGGCGTGTACGATCCGGTCGCTTAATCGAGGACGATTGCTTTCGGTGTTCACTTTTGTGGTCGACCACTCGATTCGATTCGCAAAGATGCCTCCCGTTGTACACCCGTTGTACCCACGTCGACGCGTTACGTGCTACGTATTCGTTTGTTCGTTTGTTCGTATCTCTGCGTGACGTTTGCGTCCTATTATCGCGAAACGAGAGGAGGGATCCTGCGGGTAGAGGGGACGACCACGAGGTTATTGTGCCAAGGGAAGCAGGAGAGCCAAAGATTTGCGCCACGTCGATGAATCGATTCTCCGGAGGTGAGAAATAGTCGAGAGGTTTATTCAGACCTGCTCCATGGTGCAGGGTGGATCGCGCGACGAAGCTCGTTCGTGGATATCTAGACATTACCGAGGCGCCGCGATACGACGAGCCCCTTTCACGTTCGCCAGGAATCTAATAAGCAAAGGGCGTGTGCCTGAATAGAGTCATCCGAGAAGCTTTTTAGGTCAGAAGATTCCTCCGTAATACTATCAATATCGGGCAGAAGGAAAGGTTGGTTTTCCATCGGGCTGGCAAGTGTAATTGTTGATTAAAGGAGGTCAAGCTTGCCTTTCGGATCGAGCCAAGCGTCGATCAACCGAGACGACGTCTTGAGGAACGAGTGCTCTTCGAGAAGAGCACGAACAAACGACGTCGATATCGAATTCGTACAATTGATAAGATAGAAAGTGACCGTGAACGTCGGCATGCGCGTTCGTCCCTTTTTCTCAAAATTCTTTTTTATCCTTTTTTATTCTTTTTTATTCTCTCCCTTTTTATTTTTATCTCTCGTTTAAGTCGAATATTTTAGCCGCGTAAAATTATTCCGAGCAAAGATTCGCATGCCTCTCGCCATTTTCGTCCCGAAAATGAAGTAAATAGCTAGTTTACGAAAAACGGATCGAGTTTTGTCAGATTGGAATGCACAGTGCCACGCGTATTGACTATTTATGGCAGCCAATGTCTTCTTACACGAGGTAGCCAAGATCCCCTGCGCCTCTGAACTTTCTCATTCTTCGTCGCTGATCAACATGCTAGGTAGACGAATTTTTCCCTCATCCTCGTTAGGACCAGTTCCTCATCGACACTGCCCTGCATTTCGCGTTACGTGTTCATCGTTCTCGTCGTTCATCAGCATTTACAACTCGGCCAGCTGGAATCGGTCGGGTGACACGTAATCGTAGTCCAGAACGACGAGAGTCGTTCTCTTCTTGCATTTCGTAGCATTGATCTCTACGACGGCATTTATCGAACCGCTTCATCGACCTACGAGGGTGCAACCCACTCGCGAGCTTCGAATTCGCCTCTGTACTCGAGCAGAAGCTCGTTGCGATGGATCTCACTGTCGTGGATCCGATATCGTAGCGATGGATCACGCGGTCCTGTCTTGGATCTCGTCTGGGACGAGCGAATGGAAGACGTCGACGTGCGCGAATCTGCGCTAATCTGCGCTAATCTGCGCGAATCTGCGCGAATCCCTCGGAGGAGGACCCTGCGCTTGTAATCTGGCCGCGACCCTGGCACAAAGCGAATTCATGCTAATTTTAGTTTTAGTCGGAACGGGTTGTAGGGGCGCGACGAAGTCGGGAAACGTGACGAAAGGAAGAGACCGCGTGCGAGAGAGGTGGACGATCGACGATCAAAGGGAACCAAGGAGAGAACGGTGGCGTTTGGTACACGAGGATATGATGTATCGGTGATAAGAGAGGAGGAAGAGAGCCATACGGGTTTAGCGATGATGGAAGAGAGACAAGTTGGCCACGAAAAGTGACGAGCTAAAGAGGTAGAGTCTTTTACGATGATTAATAAAAACAAAACGAATGGGTACGAGACTGGGGGGCTGTGGGTGGGTAGAGGGGTCTTACGACGCGAGACACGGAGGTAATTAAATCGTGATAAATACATCTATATATATATATTATTACATGTTGTAACGCTAACTAAGAGAGAAGAAAAAAAAGGAAAAAAAAAAAACGCTACGATTATTAAGAAAGAAAGAAAAAAACCCGCGTATAGTGAGAAGTAGTGAGCTAAAAAATAAAAAAAAAAAAATCGTAAAAGATAAGACGCGTTACAAGAAGCGACAATGAACAAACGGTATCGTGAAACGGTGCACGATGTATGTGTATGTATCTTTCACGATTCCTGCCTTTTCCCCCCCTTTTCGTTTCAAATTTCTTTGGTGATTACGATCATACGAATCTTCGTTCCCCCTCTTGTAATTTTTGTATTTCTTTTTCTTTTCCTTTTTCGATAATCTTTTCGTAGATCGTACACAGCGATCGCGCGGCCTGCTTTCGATTGATTTTGCGAGAGAACTGAACATCGGTTCATTTCCCCTTCGTTTTTAATTTATTTCTGTTTTATTTTTAATCTTTTTCTCCTTTTCTTTCGCAAGGTACGCGAAACGTGCAAAGGCTCATCCATCCGCTGGTCGAGAAACGTGGAGGAAACACAAGCATCCGCCGATCGATCTTTCGTGGTCGCGTCGGATTTAGTTTCACCTGGATTTTTCGCGTTACGTTAGCAACGTCCGCGCACGTCCGTGATCCAAGATCGATCGTTAATACCACTGCCAATACCTTCCTGTATAAGTTCGGGCTTTCGTTTTCTCGTAGATACACACAGGCGATCGCATGTATTATTTACGATCCTAGTCTACCCCGGCGAAATTTCAATAGCGTCCTCAAGGACGACGTCGTCGTTGCGTTCGCGCGAGAAATATTATAATAACGCGTTGAACGTGCTCGAGAACGTGCGTGTCGTTGTTTCTAAGCGAACAGCACTTCGCACTGGCTCCTAGAAGAACGAAAGATGAACAAAAAGACAGTCAGACGCAGGCGAAACGTTTTACAATTTTACTCGAGTTTTGTTCTCCTTTTTCCTTTCTTTTTTTTTTTTCATAATATTAACAGATATAGATCGCTCGAGTGTTTACGTTCGACGTAATTTAATCGATCACTCACTGTGCTTTACTGTGATCAAAACGTCCGCGTTCGTTGTCGGTGCAAACTTCGGCTCAAAATAATCATTTGTCGACTGATCTCGAAGAAGATTGCGCAGAAATTCGTTCAGGATTAACGTCTCTTTCTTTTTCTTACTTTTTATTTTCTCCTGGAAGAAAGAGAGAGAAAGTGAGAGAGAGAGGTACATACCTATATATGTAGTAGATGTACACGATAAGCGATTACCTCTCTCTCGGCAATTTTTTCCCTGCCTGTGTTTACCCTTCGTCTTTCCTATCCTTTTATTTCCTTTCTTTTAACCTCTTGATCGCTTTTTACCACTCATGCAACGCGTCCCGACGCCAATGGGTTTTCAAGCGATAGCTTTAGGCTTAGTACGCAAGACCGGGATATAAGCGCGGACCGTTCCAAGGTCGAGGCTTTAACTCGAGGCAAGCGAGGGTGTGTTTCGATTTTGTCTGGAAGACGTGCTCGAAGATTCCTCTTCTCTGAAAAAAAAGAAAAAAAAAAAATAAAAAACAGAAAAAAAATATCGTAGGGAAGAAAGAAACGGATACGCACGATACGTTTTCGTTGCTCGTGCGCTTCGCTCTTTACCTTGTATTTCCTGTTACACGCGTACATCGCTCGCCGGAAGTGCTTTCCTTCCGAACGAAACGATAAACGAAAGACGAGAAAGATTTAAATCGTTAGCCCGCATCGAAGACGCTCTGGTTGTTAACACGAAGCAATTCATTGTATATACTACCGATATTCATAGATTCGAAAACGAAACAGCCTTAAAGGACAATGAAAATCACCTTTGCGATCGAGAGTTATTTGATATCGATGTATCGTATTTATAGGTTAGGCGAGAGCTAGCCCGGACGGTGGATTTTTCTAAAAGGACCCCGGCAACGTGAAACATGCCTATTAAAAATGAACACCGTCACGGATTTTGCACGATATTCACCTGGCGGAAATGCATATTAAAGCTTGACAACCGGCCATCCCGTACCACATGTACCTACTATGTATCGTAACCGTATGCATCTTTTCGGCTTGTACGAACACGAAAATGTAGGACGCGCGGCGTTTCAACGATAGGCGACAAAAGACCTGCCGGGAAGAACGGTTCGATCGATCAAAAATGGAACGAGGAACGGTCGGTGAATCTTTGCGTTTTCACTCGCTCTAACATTTCCATCGCGTGTTTCCGTCGTCGTGTCCAAACGGTGAAGATGTGGCGCTGTAGTCGCGCGTAACGAATCGCAACGAAGCGGCGAAAATCAAGGGGGGATAAAGGAAAAGTATTGAAAACAAAAGAGAAAATATCGCGACTCTTTTCGCATGGAAACTTTGAACTTTTGTCTCGTACGTCGAAGGAAAATTCCGGTTCGCGATGCTCGAACGATTCCATTTATTCGATCGATCGTACCCGTTGAAAATACGCCGAAAAAGCGTATCCGACCGGTGTACACCAGCGACACCTCGTTGACACCGTGTTAAGTGCTTTTATTACGCGCCTGCGTCATAATGCGTATGTAATACGCGTATTATGATACGCCCTCGATACACTGTGGATAATATGTACATATATATATATACATACACGCGCGCATACATACAATGTATAATACACGGGACAATGTGTTGTATATCACGGTATATTTTAATATGCATATTGGCTGCTCGAAGAAAGTTGTTTGATCGAAGAAACGCGGTCGAAGCAACGGCATCGCATTTGTCGTCGATTCGATTCGTGTTCGCAGAGAAACGACAGGTTCGTCGGTCACGAATCTGTCGTGCGAATCGAAAAAAATCGTTGATCTCTAGTCTGTCCGAGTGCTTATGCCTGAATTATTCAAAAGCAAAGACGAATATATCATAAATCATTATCGGAAACGATCGAATAGTCGCAGGTTGAAGGGCAGCAGAAACGTTGTAAACGTTACCTTGATGTTTATACATTGTACCGTTCGATTTGAAATTTTAGCAAACGAGACTGCGAACGCGCCAACGAAAGCGGTAAATTTTAGAGGTTAGGTGGAAGCGGGAAAGAAGGGCGGAGGAGGTACGCGACGAAAGATGTTGCCGGGACTGTTATAACGATATTTATATATTTATATCTGTATATATATACACATACCGCGTGTATCTATATATATATACACGTATACATATATTCGTATATATTTATAAGTCATAAGCGTTTGCACGGTAATTAGGGAGTTAGCGAATTAATCTTCGAGGACGCAGATTTATCGAACTGATCAGCGCTGCGTGGTGGCTCCAAGTTCGTTGAACGCGGCTGCCTCGTTCCGTGACCTTCCCTCTTTCCGATCTCGCCATTCCGGTGAATCTCGATGCTTCCCTCTTTTTCCTCTCTTTCTCCTCTCTTTCTCCCTTTCGCTTGAACAGTCGTCATCGTTCGAAAAGTGAAACACGATTGGAATCTCGATCCGTCTTGCTCCGCTTCTAACGCGTCGCCGCCATTGTTATCGTTATCGCTGTCACTGTCATCGCAAGCGTAGTCATGGCAATCGTCTTGTCCTATCGTGACCTTGATTTCCACCTGAAATCTAGCATGGTTCCCGATCGTACAGACGAAAGAACGCGCGTCAGGTGAAAATTATTCGTTGAGCGATGATCCTCTCACGGAACACGCCCGCACTGCGCATGCTCGAAGCTAGAATAACGAAGTAATCGTTAAGCGAGTAGCGATAATCGATTTAAACCGTAATAATAGATAAGGGACGAGCGAGAACGAGAGTTTAATCGGGTTGGAAGTTGCGCGAAGACGAGACGAATGGAAAAAGAGGAAAGAAGCGGCGGGAAATAAGCGAAAAACGAAAATCGGTTAGATCGTAGATCCTTGATGTCTCCATTTTTTGTATCCTTTCTCCTTCTCTGTCTTGTCTCTTTGTTCTGTTCTTTTCTCCTTCTCCTTTTTATCTAGCAACGAGAACGATGCGTTTCGATGTGTATTTATTTTAACCAGCGTCTCTCTTCCGGAGGGAACGACCAATTGATCGTGCGCCGTAGCGTATCGTGACTTTTATTTCGCGTCCAACGAAGCGTGCATTTTTATTCGCTGTGAAACGCTGCCTTTCGCCGCCATCGTGTGTTTTATTGGCCCAACAGGCACGCGACGAGTTCGCCCCCGCGGATTGATTTTCGCACAACTGTTAAACAGAGCTTCGAGGTCCGGCGCGAAAATAAAGCGGAAAAGGGAGCAGAGAGGGGG
Organism: Eufriesea mexicana; assembly: GCF_001483705.2. Taxonomy (NCBI): domain Eukaryota; kingdom Metazoa; phylum Arthropoda; class Insecta; order Hymenoptera; family Apidae; genus Eufriesea; species Eufriesea mexicana. The sequence continues at coordinate 274,403 of NW_016915893.1, read as the reverse complement.
ATTGGCGAAAAGGAAACGAAACAAAATGAAAACGAAACGAAAACGAAACGAAAACACGAGAGGAAAAGAAAGAATCGGGAACTCTGACGACTTTCGCGATCTGTCGCGAAAATAAAGCGGAAAATGGAGTCGAGAGGAGGACTGGAGAAAAGGAAACGAAAACACGAGAGAAAAAGGAAGATTCGGGAACTCTGTCAATTTTCGCGATCAATCGTGCACCGTGTGTGCCCACTACCGAGTAAATCGTTTGCGAAAAAGCTTCCTGGACTGGGACCGTAGAATTTGAAGGACCACGCCACTGAGTTTTAATCTCCGCGCGCGCGCACATGGATGAAATCGGTGTCGATACCTATCTCGCCTCTTTTCCTCTGTTCTCTCTATTCCTATATTTCTTCTCTTCTTTTATTTTTGATTTCGTATCGAAAACGTTGTTCACAATGACGAGTCAGCCAGCGTGCGAAACGATCGTGTCACGGTCCGATAAAACACACGGTGTGCGGGAGGTAAGGTTGATAGTCGTACAAACGAGATTTCTGTGTCCGGAAAGGAAAGAGAATGCGAATGGACAGATAAAGATAAGAGAAACGGACGAAAATAAGCATGCTGCCTTTAGGATTTCGTAGCCACCGCGGGAAGACGGCCGGGAAATTGTATGAGAATGGACAATACTTGTACAAAATATGTATACACGTTACGCTCACGAACATACACACACGCGTATAAATTTCATCCCCCGATTTAACGATGTTCTTTTCGCACGCGTACGTCTCTGCACGCACTCTACCTTGTACCCGCGGTTCGTCTTCCGCAAGCGATGTATCGTTCGTTTCGCGGTAATGTATATTTCGTATTATCGTTTTTAGTCAACTTACTACCCGCTTAAGGCCTTTTCTATATTTTTTAATCGCAAACTCACCGCGGACACGCGAGTGAATTTCGTTGGATCACGCGCCGCTGCAACGCGAGAGAGGAAGGATGAAAATGAATGAAGGGACGAGTGTTCGCTAATGTATGTATGTATGTATACGTGTGTGTGTGCGTGTGCAGAGAGAAAGAAAAGGGAATAATAACGTCTTTCACGCGTAAGGATATTTTAGCCTGTCATCGTTCGCGCATCAATTGTACCATACAATCCCTCGATTCGTGCGTTTTCATCATGCGTTCACATTTTAAGTTTAATTCAACCGACTTCTAACGATATCTATGATCGTCATGTATTTGATTGTGTACCTCGATTTGTATATATATACATATATAAAGAAAGAAAAAAAGATAAAAAAAAACAAAAAAAAGAAAAAACAGAAGAAATAAGAAACGAATTGTCCCCGAGAATGGCGGGCGATTTTCAAACGAAAAGTGACTGACTTTAGTACCTTTGCGATACACGATACTCTTCGTTATCTCTATCAATTTTTCTTTTTTCTTTTTCTTCATTTCTCCGAGAGGAAAAATAGTCATTGAAAATTCGCGGATAAGTTGCAGCGGCAGTTCATAACCGTCGTCGCCCCCGTCGAATAACAGCACTCGTTACGATACGTTTTGTCTCTAGAGAGTGTACGTGTAACCACCTTTTGCTCGTTTCATTTCTCTTTCCTTCTGTCTCTCTCTCTCTGGCATACGATTAACCACGGTTAAGTTTCGTAAGATAAAACGTGATTTCTTAATGCGACAATGCAAACCTTTGATCTCTAACACGCGCGCATGCGACGCTATTATGGTACGCACCTGGTGCGCGCGTAATCATACGTGTAGGTAAAATACGTAAATTAGTAAACGAAATACGGAGACTCATACTCGTTGTTGCGTCCAGAATCCCCTATGGTTTTCCCCCCTTTCTTCGTGCTCGCCTGTTCATCGAGGACGAACGAACAGGGGTCGAACCACCGCGTCGTTGTACATCCTCCCACGGGGACATCTTATACATATATAAATATATATATATAAATATATATAAAGTATATATGAATGGTACGATTCGAGCGTTCACGATTATTCGACGTGCAAGTGATTTCAACACGTGGAATACCATCGACACGCGCATAGTTATAAAAGGACACAGAGTTGTCACCACGTTGTCGGAAAACCCCTGGAAATCTCCGATACACGAGCGTAATTGTAACACGTTCTCGTTACGTGTCACGAAAACGAGAAACCGATTTTTTAAAGAACTGCTCTGACTTGATTAATAAGAAACGAAATAAACGCTGCTTAAGACAGTTATCGGCTGTTGTGACTTCTTCCGACTCTATGTGTTCATCGTGAGAGACACTAGCGCCACAGTGCTCGCAAATACTCGTGTTTTAAGGTAAACGATGCCCTCTTCGTTTTTCCTCCTTCTCTTTTCTCGCGTGGCATTTTGTCAGGAATTTACCGATCTGCTTGTTCGCTGGGTAAGAAAAATCGGTTGGAACGAATTGGCCGAGTTTCACGGAGCGCATCGCGGTGCCCGTTGAATGAATAAAAAGCGGAAAAAAAGGAACGTAACGTGGAAGGCTCCATGACATCTGGAGAGGTAAACGCGGAGCCGGGCTCCATGCCAAAGCATTAAATCTTCGTGGTACGTCATTGACGGAAATTTCCGTCTGAAAATCGGTACGAGCCACTGGGATCACGGAACTCGAAGGTTATCGTTCGACTCTTTGCTCTAGCTTCGACCTAAGTGGATGTTATTCCACGTTTGCCATGGAAAAAGGGTAAAAACGACACAGCGAAGCGGGGAAAGATGGAAAAGGAGAGGAAATATGATAGAAAAGGTAGAGATAACTTGCTCGCTTTGAAATTATGCATTTGAAGGAGTCCCCGGTGCTTGAATAGCGTACGAATCATCGAGAGACCCTCGAGTTCGAATTGCATCGATGATTCCTCCACGTTGGTCTCTCGAATCCCCATCTCCTGGTTCTTTCCCGCTTCTGTGCTCACGAAGATAGGCTTCTATCGAGTTGGCTTCTCTACCCTTTCGAGTGCAAACAACTGGATGATAATTATGTCTGACGGAAATGCGAGCTACCTACCTGAATGTAAACACCGGCGAACAGGTACGTTTGTCACCTTATTGAATTCCTCGAATTTAGGTCGCTCTTTCAAACCACAAATTGTATTTTCATCTCACAGAAATGTCGTGCCAGAAACGGAATATCGTAGAAAGAAGTGTAAAAAGACTTTTTAGTAAAAAGATTCGCTGTCTTCTTTTGTTTCCGTTCTTCTTTTTAAATAAAAGATATTTTGGTTTAAGATTATAGCGAGAGATTCGGGTAGTCGATTTATCATTGCAGCTTTCATAGACAAATAGGAAGAAAAATTCGCGAATGTACGGAAACAATGAGGTATCGAATTTTTCCGGTCAGATCCAAGAGTTAATTAATCAGAATATCGGCAAGGGTGTCTTTTTACCTGCCTGACAGTGTTAGTTGCTGCTAAGCGAGTCGTTAATCACTGACACTCAACATAGGTCGACATCGATTTTCGTCCGCGCTTAAATGTGTCACTCGCAAAGAGTATTTTTATCCCAATAGTGCAATTTAGAGCAAAGTCGAAGAGCGAAAATGGTTGTATCCGCATTGTTTTGGTAAGAAATCCGTGAGACGGCATAGACGTGGAATAGATCGAATTGCAATTGTCTGACATTGACTTCATTTCCAAGTCGCTTTTATTTTTAATCTAACTATATACAGTGTACGAGAATGACGTCAAGCAGGCTAGGCGTGGATGATTCGCTCCCGTGTACTTCGACAAATCACCGGTGTACCGATGATCGATTGATCACCCTCTCGTTCTAATCTGGCCAATAATATTTCTCCTTGTATTCCTAGTGCAGCACACTGGGGCCGATGTGCCTAAATCATTTTTCAGCTGATATATGTACCTTATTTTTGTCTTTCATACATTTCAAATATCTATTTAAGTCGTTTCTGAGTTTCTCTTTATCAATTTTATTAATAGAAATCATCCATTTTATTGATAAATTGGTTTTTAAGTTGAAGATATGAAATTTTGCAAATCGTTTTTCAAACTCTTTTAATTTACTTAAGTTTACTTACGTCTTTGAGATTTTGTACATAACGATATTTCGATAAATGGTAATAAAGTACTCGACATTTACCTAAAGAAATATTGCAAAAAGAAATTTGAAACTTTGTTCGATTTAAGGATGTACTAGGTAGATTTCATTGTATTATTCACCGTTTAATTATATTAAACGTAGCATTTATAAGAGAGGATATTTTCACGTAATTTGGAATTCGATGCCTTCAAAGTCGTATAATGATATTAAAAATGGACAAATGTTAAAAAAAATGGTAGTATATCATGCCCCATAATCCTAATTAATTATTGGAAAATAAATTTTGTTTGAAATCAAACTTTCTGCCGCTTTTTGACAAATCGGCTCTATAATGCTATTTTTTGAAACAACAAGTTATTGTAATTTTTACTTTCACTGATATCTAACAAAAATTTCAGTGGTTAATGAAAAATTCAATCAAATCTTTATATTATATTTAGTTTTTCAAACCTTTTTATTTATATGAGCTCCTTTTTATCATTAAAGACTTTTATCTTGATTTTAATTTTATTAATTTTTTAAAGTTTTTGTCGTGGAGATTAAACACACTTCAATTTGTTATTTTCGTAATAGAAACGTATTTATATTTGCTTTTTAATAAATATAAGAGACATCGTTTAATATTCTACATTGACACTTTAGCATATGGTTATTTCAAATATGAAATATTTTCCCGCGACAACAATGCATAGTTTGTCCAGCAGCAGCAAACTTCTAGTCGCTACCGCCTTGAACCAACCGGTAACACATGATGGAATATTTTCGCGCGTCAAAGTGAAACTTTCAATACACACAAAACGTTTCGTGAAATAGTGTTATTGACTGATTGATGTTTTATTTGTTACAATCGACGCAGTGTATATTCGAAAACAATAATACGCAGTATAAGTTATTACGTCGTAACAGAACTGTAGGTTACGTTTGCAACATTTCCGTAATATTTACGAATGAGCCACAACACTAAATTCAGAAATTGAGATGATTACACCAAAATCAAGATATCTAATTGCTCAACATTTGCTTAATGATAATATTCTACATGTGGAACGAAGTGACGTTACATAGTGCATATACAAAATGATTCTGCGTAGTAATTTAATATTGATTATAGATTATAGATTTCGACTTTTAATTAAGATATTTAGTTAACATAGGTTTAAAACCGCAGATTTTGAATGATATTTCCAACTTTTATTCGAATATAAAGTGTCATGTGTAAAATAAAGTGACAAGTGTACAAATCGTGTAAACGTGTTACGTAGTTGTTTATTATCGATTGTACATCCTAAATTTCGGTTGTGGATTGAGATATTTACTTAGAATAGCTATCTGAGGACAGTTTTTTAATAGTTTCTCCAGCTTTTTTTTCCATTTTTATGTGCCATGTGCGAAATAAAGTGACGGGTATGCAAAACTCATAGTGATACTGCGCAGCCAGTGCCGGAGCATTGTTTTATTTACATATCATTCAAAGCTGCTGCTAGTTGCTACTAATTGTTTATGTAAAATAAAGAGGAGACTTCAAACTTCAAGATATCGTAAGAACGAACGCTGAGTAGTGCTGAATGTACAACGAAAAGGTATAATGAAAATTAAAAACATTCAAATCAGTATAATTACAAAATATTACAAAAAAAAATTTTAAACTTTGTTCAATTTAAGGATGTTCTACGTAGATTTCGTTATATCATTCACCGTTCAATTATAATGGACGTAGAATGATAGTTTCACCCAATTTTGAACTCCACTTCTTACTACGTATATGACATATATTCTGTTTTGCATTTTTTTTACTATAATTTTTTGATCTTTCAGGTAAAAAACAATTATTACGTGACAATAGTTCAAATGTTTATGATTTATCAAATACGTGTGTCAAATATACATATATACAATATGTACGAAATTTGAAATTAATAATAAATTTGCCTACTTGGTGGCGTACTAGTCAAGAACTATATATGTCGCGTTGTTGAATGCCTATGGCAGGCATATGCAAGAGAAGTGGTAAGAACCTGTAGTAACTCTGCATAAGTGTATGTTACAGGCCCGTATCTACATCTGTTTAAATATAGTTGCCCCTAGGTCAAAATATTTGATATTATATTTTTTCGCATTTATAGAATGTTTAGAAATGCGTTTTTGAGTGTTTCGTCTTATTTTACCGTATAAATAAATTTTGATATTCAAATAAGTTTTTATTTCTTGTTAATTATATAAGTAATTTTTTTATTCATTTTGAATTAGAAGTATTTTAGATTTAAAAATCATTTGTTTTAATATTTGTTTTTAAATATTATTGTTTAATGTAAGAAGTGTTAATAGAATGTTTAACGTATTATATTTTTTTTTTACATGTAGAATATTCATTAAACCGTTTTTTTAAACACTCTTATTACTTCTATGGGACATATGGTTTCTACCTACATATATACATAGTTTACCCCACTATAGGATTATTGTCAGTAGTGGGGCGTATTGCCTGTGAATTTAAGCTACTCTTGTCTGTTTCATAGTATATTTAAAAAATTTATTCATTTATTTATAAATTTTCAAAATTATGTTAAAGAAATAGAGAAAACAAAAGATAATAAAGTTTTTTCATGTATATACTTTTCTTAATAAAATTACGATATTTTACTAAATAAATTTGAAAAGACGCCATAATACTAGAATACCACCAACTGTTACAAATATAAAAGTTTGTTTTCAAGTTACGCTCAGCTCGTGTTTGAAATTTAACCGAAATTTTAATAGTAAAAATATTTTTATAATTTTGCAACTATCAAAACAAATTTTGCATAATTCAAAGTGAATTAGTTATTATTCTTTTTCTAAGGCACCTGAGTGCTAGTTACTTTTGAACCCTCTTTTAAATTTAAATTTTAACACTTGTTAAGAATGCAATGAGACAAATCATCTTCAAGGATTAGTATCGAAAAGTGCTAATATATAGTTGTTTTTCTTTTATTTTAGTATACATTTAGAATGAATTCTAAAACGGAAAGTATACATAATGTTAAAAATGATTAAAGTTACTATCTTTTTACTTCTTTCCATTTCTTCTGTATTTGCAATTGATGGAAGTGAAATATTGAAAGAATTAGGAGAAAAGTACTATCAAATTGTTAAAGGTACATACTTTCCGATCACAAAGAAAAATACATTAAACTTATAAGTGATTATAAACTATATTTTTATTTATAGCAAAGTTTTCTTTATCTCAGCATGGGATTTGTTGGCAAAATGCTGTTAAAACAATGAAAATTAGCTGTGATAAATTAAATGATCAAGAACATTCCCTTCTTGCTTTGAAGTTGACAAATTGCTTTTTGGAAGACTCTGGACACAGAACTTACGATTGTTACTCTATCAATTCAGAAAATCAACGCAGGTATTATATTTACTATGCTACTTTCTTTATATGTACCAACTTCATTAGATTTAATAATTATGTATTTATTGGTTTTGTAGTACTTGCATTAATAACATGTCTGACAGGGCATTCAGTGTATATAATGAATTTTATATACATACTACACATATGTGCTTTTATTTAAATTATGAAGCATGGCAAACTGAAACTGACAATACAATCAAACAGTAAGTTTTTTATATTTAATTATTGATATTTTTTGAAAGAATAAACATAATTTTCTTTTGTTATAGATTATATCAAGTTTCTTCTCGTATGAAAGAACAATTGCTAGAGGCATCAGAGATGCAAGAGACTATGCTTAGCAGTCAAAAACAAAGTTTACAAATGCAAAATAAACTTTTAAATCATGGAAAAGAGCTTGGTGATGTTCTAAAATCTTCTTCTGAAAATGTTGATAATCTGGTTAAAGATTTCAAGTAAGTGCATAAAATTCTTTTAAATGTGATATGAAACTTTTAATAAATTATTTCAAAAATATTATAATTAATTATAGGGAATCAGCAAAAGATCAAAAAGTATTATTGTTTCAAATATTTTCATATTTTCATTCTTTTCAAAATTGGATTGTTGGAGAAGTTTCTTGGTTTCAGTCTATTATTTATTATGTAACCAGTTGTATTCTGTGTGCTTTGTTTAGTTCTTGTAAAAAAACTGCAGATGCTAGAATCACTCTCTTCACAATCTTAAGTTTAAATGTAGTAGCAGAACGTATGTTAGTTCAATATTATGATAATATGGATCATTCTAGTGACAGTAAGGTAACATAGAATTAGGATTACAAAAGTAATATTAAATAATATTGAATTATGTTCAATTCAAGCTAATAAACCAACTTATGTTTTTAAACTTAGAACAATTTAGTGAGGACAACATGGATGTACAGAAAAATAGCACTTATTTTTTGTGCTATTACATTATTTTGTACTTATTATTATTATCGGGATGAACAAGTGGAAAATTATAATGCATTAAAACGTATTGAACATCAGTTAAACATCATACAAGAAGGCACATCTATTTCTACTATGCATCCAGTTTGTACGTATTATAATTTTTTCCAATTGGTATATATTGCAAAGAACTGATTAAAATTATGTTATTTATGTTTGTATATATATAGGTTATTCTACACGATTAAATTTGAAACGTTTACAAGCACAGGCAAAGAAACAAAATAATACAGATGTTCTTTCATAATATGAATTATAATGGTTTATTTTTGACACATTTGATAATAAAAATATTTTCTATATCATATTCTAACATATTTTATTTAAAATTATTAAACATTTGGATACATGTGTAACATATAGGAAATTTGTTTACTTGTAAAAACTTTAGAATCATGATGAGGAACAGTACGTTTCTGAAACTTCTTTAGTACAGCTGTATTTCTTAAATATTTTTCATAACATTTAGTTAAATTTTGTTCCAAATCTTTGCAGGCTTTACTTGCAAATTCATTGTCTTTCCAACATGCAAATACTAATGACATTTCGTATAAACATGAATCGGCTGAAATATGTGAAAGCATTATTTAAATACAAAAAAGACATTATGTTGAAAAATATGATATTTACACATATTCTTTTGTGTTTTTCCAAAAATGCTATCTTTTAAATGTAAAGGTCTTAATTCTTGAAATGGTACAAGCTCTTCCATTTGTGGAGCCCTTGCAGTATACTTTCGTTTAAAATATACCAAGTTCAATCTCATCTACAAATGAAAAGATTTGATAGTTAAGTTTAAGGTTAGGAAGTCTAAACATAAATTTTTTACAGAATTCATAAATTACTATTGATCTTAATTTATTCAGACCGTAAAATAATTACTAATAAATATTTTTTAATTAATTTATTCATTTCACTGGCAACATACCTTTAGCGATGTTTTTTTTTTTGAAGACAATGTTTCGAAGGTAACAGATGTCGCTATGGTCATAAAAAATGAACAGATATATTTAATGATCAAAAATTTAGAACAGTACAATAATTACATGGTACAGTTAACAATACAATAGATTTTATATAATTTTATATAATTACACTACAAATATGTTGTAAAATGTTTAGTTCTGTAATATCTAAAATATTGTTTTCTTATTGTATATTGTATTATTGTATTCCTATATTCTATCGATAATAAATTTATATATATTTAAGAAACGTCACATTCAGACAATATAATCATATTAAATTATTAAGAAATAATTATCAAGTTTATTTTCATGTTAAAATTTACTACTTATAATAAGAAAATATGAGTCATAGATACATATGTATACAGCAAGAGAAATGAAGAGTATCATAAGATTGGTGGACTAAAAGGAGGAGTAGCGGGGTAAAAAATGAGATCTTTACGAACAGGATTTTGAAATGCCAGATGTTCCGTTCACATGTGAACTACCACATTATGTTTTTCAATATAACCTTAACTTTGTAAGATGGTTACATAGGTATTTCAACAATAAACGATATATTATTGAAAATATACAACGAAACATTTGTGACGTTATATTATTTTTATTTTGTAATATTTTTCATATTTTTTAATTTCTACAATGGAGAAAGTAAGAAGTAAGTTTTTCATCAATCTACATATTGAATTATTAATTCTATATTGTTTCTAGCTAATATTTCTTCTAAGATATTACGATTTCAATTTTACTTAATTATGCATTTATTTTGGTTATATGTTCATGAACGTACATTTTAAATTCTTTTATAAGCTTTTGATCAACCAGTAATATTTTTCTTAAATTTTTTTTACTTCTGTTTTTCAAAATATATTTACATGGTGGGATCATACGACAGATTTTTACTTCTAAAGTATGACGTGATAAAAGATAATTGGAAAAAGATAGCAGTAGTAACTTGTTTTTCCTAGTACATTTATGAATAAATCATTTATGTTACAAATAATATTACAAAATACAAGAAAGTAACAAAAAGGAATTTACCGATTAATCCATGTGTTGTTAGCATTAAATATGTATTGGCACTAACCAATTGTTAATGTAAATATTTAAAACAAAATACGTCCTTTAAATATATTACACTTTACATTCATATAATATTCATGTCAAGTTATTGTAAAGCAAACTGGGAAGTAAATTTGTGATACGTATTTGTACAGCATTGACAATTATTTCATCAAATCATATAATTAAATATCGATACGAATTAATACGTTTATTTAAAAATCGTGTTAAGTGCATAAAAAGGGTATTATGTATTGGGGGAAATTTGGGGAAAAATTATTTAAGAAAAAGACGCCTGAATAAAAGTTTGAAAACTTGAAATAAAATAAAAATGTGTTATAGCAATGAGACTGTGTATATTGCGATCATATTCTACTACCATGTACGAATCGCGTGACCTATGTCACGTGTTACTGTTGATAAATGCGTGAAAAAACTTATCAGGTTATACATATTTTGATTAATATAAATTTGTGTAAAGCATTCCGTGTAGCAAATAATGTAGAATATATATTTTATCTTTCAATTTTTATAAAATGTATAAATAAAAGTTTGTAATATTATTATTTGACGTCTTGTCTTGTATTTTATCTATAAGATTATCATAAGATTATCACAGCAAACTAAGATTTTGTTAACTTACAAGCAACTTGCGATACCATATAATTTGTTTTACACAATGATAATAGGAAAAGCTGAAAATGGACAAATTTATATTACATTTTCGACCGACGTATTATAAAGTATTATTATAGCTTAGTTTCATATTCAAAGTTCTTTTGTTCCTCCTTTTTCATTCATGTTTCTTTAATCCGGATATTACGCATTTCATTCACTATTATGCTACTCTCATTGGAGGTTACACGCATATTCATATGCGTTAAGTGCATAAATGTATTCAGCTTTCATAAAATTAACAGAAATCAAAATTCTCATTTTCACTTTGATTAGAAGAAATCCAGATTACTTATCACTGTGTAATAAACGACGATCAAGTTCACATTATTGTTTTGATCCATTAGAATATTATCGATTATACGCAAATTGCATTTTTTAATTTAGAAATATCTATAAGAAATCAATTTATCAGAATCTCCTGACTTTACTCAAGGACCAATGTCGGACGACTGGCGTGCGATATAACTTATTACTGCAAAGTCATTGTCTCTTGCGAGATTCACACGTGGCCATTTTATGTATGTTCACACGCATGCATAATTATACACGCCCTCGTATTAAGGCAATGCCATGTAAGGTGTGCTGCTTGTAAATCTTTATAGATGCGTAAATGAATTCTTGTATTAAAACAGTATGCCCTGAACCCATATAGAAATACGTAACGAATAAAAAACAATTAAAATGATAAAAAAAAGTTATGTATTTAATTCGTTACAATAAACATTATATTAAAAGATATTAAAATTGCGATTAACTTAATATAACGAATATTCTTTACTTTATACCATTTTATTACAGATAAAAAATACTTCTATATTTGGTTCTCACTAGATAACTAGTTTCACCTAGTGCTACTCGTGTATCGTGTCCTTGACCATCGAGGCAATACGTCTCTACCTCTGTAACCCGTGCCTACTCCCGTAATAAGAGATACTCTCATAACTTTCAAATAACAAGTGTTCTTTATCGATCATAATTTAGTTTCTATCATGATTTCGTGACTGTGATACGAGTTTACAAAACTATAATTACAATATTATATTGGTTTTTATTTATTATGCATATATTTGATATTGCAAGTGAAAACATATAAAGAATGAAATTTTTGTCGTAACTACGCACTTTTTACAATTTCTTTACGCATAAAATACACGATACTTCTTCAAATAACTTCGTGACTTAAGAAAGATAAAGCAAAAGCATTAAGAGTGTATTTATAAAAAGAGTAATAGCAAAGAATGCTAAATGTTTTTTGTAATCATTTCTAAACCGAGCGTTATAGAAAGTCGAACAAGAAATAAATTTCGTAGCATGACAAATATTAATGCAAGACAATCGAATGTCGTAAGAAAATATAATAGATCAAGAAAAAAAAGAAAAAAATAAAGAAGAGAGAGAGAGACTTCGAAATAAATTTATTACTGAGTTCGACTGACGAATATCCTCGAGTCGTGTCCAGGTATGTTTGTATTTCGAAATCGTACTTCTTTCTGAGTCTGTGAAAGTGAAATACTAACCGCGCGATCGTCGCGATTAGTCGGTGTCTAACAGTTGAAGCGTTCGGTGTGTTTTGGACGTTCATTTTATTTTCTACAAGGTCAAGTTATCAAAAAAAATTTTGATTTTCGACGATAAACCTTATCAAGGGATCTTTTGCTACCATGACGAGTAAGTTACGTTAAAGTGTTTGCGATGACTAATTCCTGTTATGTATTACTTAGTTGACAGTGCATTTTTTTTTTGAAGGTGTATTGAAGCGTGAATAACAAAAACAAAATACAGCGCAAATAGAAAGTAACAAGAGTTGAAATTCGATCATGCCTGTAATTTCATTATTATCACGAAAAATTGATATTTGACAAAGCGAAAAGGAGAAAAATCTAATTTTCATCGATATTTTGTTAAATCGATATATTTTTATGCAACTATTTCGTGCAAAATCTCGAAGATATTGTCAATTAATACGATTTATTTGTCGACGCTGTTAGAAAAATGCTGTTATAAAATGCAAATCGCTTTTTAGCGAAATCTATGATCTTCCTTGACCGTCGTGCGAAGTATAATTTATGTACAGTCCATGCGACTTTTGAAATTTACGCACACGTTATCGAGTGTGATATTTTTTTCTCCTTTTCGCTTTTCTCTTTCTTGACATTTTGTTCGTTCCAATGGGATATTGCTCGAACAATATTTTACATTTTTACGTTCGTCAATGGTTTACGCGTCTTCGCATTATGCTTGATAAAAAGTTCAATGATACGGTCAGCTTTTTCTCGTTACGTAAGAATCATAGGAACTAGTTTGAATAATAAGCATATATTGTTAAATTCACGTATTCGGTATAAATTTGATATACATACTGAAACTGATGCTAGGTTCTCATTTAACGACACCATTTTTTCGTCCTTTTTTATTTAAATTCACGAATAAAAGAGAAACGAAATATTACGAAACAGAGAAAAAAATAAGCCGTGTTCCTTGATGTATATTTTTATTACTACCTTGTTTCTGTTACCTTCTGGTTCTTATATAATTAATAGTACGCCTGTGTACCGTTTAATATTTGACAATTGTATGAATTGTTGCAGAATTTTCATGGAAACTTAGAAATATCACGAAAGATTGTAGCTATATGTTTTTATCAAAGGAATAACGGAGATCTAAAATCTAAACGAAGAAGATAAGACAGCTGTTTTAATTTTAAATTAGCGAGATAAAAATTACAACAACGATAATATCAGTTCACCTTTGTTTGAGAATTCGGTTGCCTTTTATCTGTATTTTATTCTGCTCTATTCTCACTGTAGTATAATAACCATTGCTATATCTATGGCTCAATTAGTTCCATTACAGTCTTTGAGCCCGTGAGTACTTCAAATTCTATTCTATGTGACTTTAAAATGACCTTGACGCAGTCCAATTTTTTTTTACGTCTTTCAATATTTTCCTTTTCTTAACTTCTGCGTTATGTTATTCCTAATCCAAATGTTCGATATCTTGTATTCCTTCGCGAGTCAAATCGCATTTTACGTAGCTGCCCAATTGTATTCGTTTCTCTGATCTCGTGAAGTTAACTCTGAGATTTCGCCGAAGAAAATTTGTACACTCTTCGTGTAAATAGTAGTGGCAGTAGTAAGTAAGTAAATATACTCGAGTATATTTATTTTGTCCTAATAAAAATACTGCTACAACCGACTGTATCTAAACGTGGAAAGTTCAAATCAATTTCCACGCGTTCAACTCACCGATATTAATAGCTGTTCTTAAACCATTCCATCAGTAACATGAATGACTTTTCCTAATATGGTCTTTTGTGTTGCAGAAACGTCCACGGAAGAAAGCCTGCGTTTCATCAGGCAGTCCCTGAGGTCGGAGGAAATGGACCACCTCGAAGGAATCCATTTCGATGGATTATATCCTCACGTATTCATCACACTCGGGGCTTCTGTAAGCATGATATTTTTCTTTTTTCGATCTTCCTTCTTCTACCGGTAGATATAATGATCGAGAATGAAAGAATGCAGTAATTTAATCGGCAAATTTCACGCTAAACCTACAGGGCGACTTGGCGAAGAAAAAGATCTATCCAACGTTATGGTGGTTGTTCAGGGACAATCTTCTACCAAAGACTACCACGTTCTACGGTTACGCACGTACAAACATGACCGTGAATCAATTACGAGAAAAATGTCATTCGTATATGAAGGTGAAGCCAGACGAAGAAGAGAAGTATGAAGAGTTTTGGAAATTGAATCATTACCTGTCTGGTGCGTATGACACGCAAAAGGGGTTCCAAGTACTAGATAACGAACTAAGGAAACACGAGCAAGGCTACCAAATTACTCATAGATTGTTCTACTTGGCGTTACCGCCGACTGTCTTTGAAAGTACAACTGTACATATTAGGAACGTCTGTATGGGAGAAAAGTGTGTACCGTTGGCAGTGTTATGTATTTCGAGATTACCTTTAAATTTATAATTAATATATTTTTTATCTGTTTAAAGGGGATGGACCAGGGTAATTATAGAAAAACCATTCGGCCGCGATGCAGTCACATCGCAGCAATTGTCCGATCATCTGGCATCGTTATTCACGGAAGATCAGATTTACCGTATCGACCATTATCTAGGCAAAGAGATGGTTCAGAATTTAATGACTCTGCGGTTTGGTAATCGAATATTCGGTCCGACTTGGAATAGAGATAATGTAGCCTCGGTACAAATTACGTTTAAAGAACCATTTGGTACACAAGGAAGAGGCGGCTACTTTGACGAATTTGGTATCATTAGAGATGTCATGCAGAATCATTTATTACAAATCTTGTCATTGGTCGCGATGGAGAAGCCCGCATCTTGTCACCCGGATGACATACGAGACGAAAAGGTGAAAGTGCTGAAGTGCATAAAGCCTTTGGAACGGGAGAATGTTGTGTTAGGTCAGTATGTTGGAAATCCGGAATCTAATGATCCTGAGGCACGCCTTGGCTATTTGGATGATCCCACTGTGCCAAACGGTTCGAATACTCCCACATTCGCCCTTGCCGTATTAAGAATTAACAACGAACGATGGGATGGCGTTCCATTTATTCTCAGATGCGGAAAAGGTAAAATAGCGTAGATGTATTAATCAGTAATTCGTGATATACGATCAGTTTTATCGATATTAGAATATTCATGATTAGCATTAAACGAGCGGAAAGCAGAAGTTAGAATACAATATCAGGACGTGCCCGGTGATATATTCGATGGAAAAGCAAAGAGGAATGAATTGGTAATTAGAGTGCAACCCGGCGAAGCATTATACATTAAGATGATGACGAAATCTCCTGGTATTACGTTCGATATGGAGGAAACGGAACTAGATCTTACATATGGTTATAGGTATAAAGTAAGTTCAAGAACACGCCATTCACTCGCGTTGAAAGCATCTGTAGATTATACGAATGTTTCTGTTAATATATTTGTTTATCTAGAATCTGAAACTTCCGGACGCATACGAACGATTAATATTGGATGTATTTTGTGGCTCGCAAATGCATTTTGTACGTAACGACGAACTTTCGGAAGCGTGGAGGATTTTTACACCTTTGCTTCATCAAATAGAAAATGAGAAGATCAAACCAATTCTGTACAAGTAAGTCACGCTTTATAGAAATTGAGAATATTTTCATGTTTTATTTATTTTTTTATTAATAACGTATTGTTTAAAATTTAGATATGGTTCACGAGGACCTAAGGAAGCCGATGAAATGGCAAAGATTAATAACTTTGCCTATTACGGTTCGTATAAGTGGGTAAAACCATAATTAAAATTTTTCTAATATAATATTGTACAACGTATAGATATAGTATACAAATTTATGAATCAATGGAAAAATTTATGCCACAATTCATCATTTGTGATCGTAACATTTTATATATTTTACATCGAGGTGTGTATGGTATCTTCCGAAATTTTATACACATTGTAACTAATTTATGTATTTAATTTATTAAAAAGAGGAATTCATTTATTTTCCGAAACAGTTTCAAGTGTAAAATATGTTTTACTACTTGCTTAAAGTATATGCAAATGATGTAATATGTGTTTGAAAGACATCAAACATGGAGGAAATGTGCATATCTTAATATGCATATTAAAAGTATCTATGAATAAAATGTGATTGTTTCATTTTTAAATATGTATCGATTCAGGTAACATAATTTATAGTAGATATAAAATGTTTTATATATATTATACATATATTTTTATACAACAAATGTAATTTGTAGATAATTCTTTAAAAATTTTTCTAACAATTTAAAGATTACAACTTATATGTAGACTACAATTTTATTTACTTTTGACGATTTAAACATGACGCCAATCACATGAAATATCCTGTACAGTAAATGAAATAACATAAATTATGTGGTACTTTGCGCTGAAATTGTTTAAATATACATTACAATAAATAAATAAGAGAAAGTTGAATTATTCAGTCTATACTTTATATAATCTACATTTTAAATATTCACTTATTAAATGAAATAATGCTATGACAGAAGAGCACCATATGAGTGCTTCACAGAGTTTTGCATGATGAATTTATATACAACTGATTTTGCTATTCAGCTCTCTCTCTTTCTCTTCTATAAAGAGATCAACTACACGTAAACACACGAGTCAAACACGCATTACTGCCACATTTAATAAAGAATAAAACATATTTAATTTACGAAATTAGCAAATTTAGAAAAAAATGCAATTTAAATTAAATTAATACGTTATACACGTCAACAGTTACATACTTGTAAATATCATTGTAGACTATATCATGTTAAACATTACCATCATACAATGACAAGTCACAATGAAAGAGGGTACATATAAAAATGATATAAAATATGGGAACTTCAAATTGATATACAATTTGCAGGTTGTTACGTAATTAAAAATTAATTTACAGAAACTTAGATAATATGAATGCGAACAGTAAGAACCATATATTTGAATAAATTTATCCTAGTCCTTCATAATAACGCCAGAGACGATTATATATATTCACTTACAACTATAATAGTAGTAATAAAATATTGCTAGAAGCAATATACATTAAACGAATTAAATACACACAAACAAATGTAAAAAAGTTACACATTATCTCATAAACCATCATTTAAACGTCACTAGTCTTTTCGTTAAACGTTCGTTAGATTAGGACCATCCACTGTTCAATGTATACAAACCAAATACGAATTCAGTTTCCAATGCATCGATATGGCAATGTTTTTTTTGAACACTTCACAATAGTATATAATTTATAAAAACGTCAAAATTTGATCCAGGTCTATGAGTTGACGAAAATACGGTTTTAATGTATATATATGTATATATATATATTATATTACACTTATTAAAAATTTAAATTTCACACGCTTCAGGATCCAATAATTCGTCCCAATTAATACTCCTCTGAAATACTTCTTGCTGTAACCATAATTCATAGTGTTCTTTAAATTCGTCGCTTAATTCCACATTTAATCCAAGTACCGATGTAACAGAATTGTCAACAGGTTCCATATCTTTATCTTTAGGAATATTAGTATAGCGTAGATTATTGAATCGATCAACGCTAGAACGTAGTACGCACTCGTCTACTTGAAAATCCCAAGGGCGTGCTTCTAGATCTAATAAAAACAAATTATATTTATATTTAGTTTATAATGAATTCTATATTACATAAGAAATATTAAACGTCTTATGGGATATATTACCATTGCCGTAAGCCCAATCATCATTCAAACGATGTCGAACTTTTGCATAAATTGCACTGATTGTGTTCATATTAGTTTTACGCCATTGACGTCCTAAGTATCTGGTTTGCATTTTCAATAATTTTAAGACATATAATTGCATCATTGCATGTCTAACTTTTAATGTACGTTTCAATATGGGTGCCGACTTAAAGACGACTAACATCTGCAAAAATGGATAAAGTTAAAATATTCGTATCAAATAAATCTATTAGTTAAAAATAATACATACCATAATTCTACTATGCTTCCATTTCGTCAGTTTGTTAAGAATACGTAATAAATTAATACAAGAAAAGACATTTCTCCATAAATATGGCAGATCATTTCCAGTTTCAAGATTATCCAGAGTCATATCTGGTTGTTCTCCAATAACAGACATAGGAAAATCCAAGGCAGGAATACTGTAAAACAAGGTATATTTATAAAGTAAATTTATATTATTCATTAATTTGTTTTATAAATAGAATCTTACACGTTCTTAGCTTTAATGTAAGCTAAAATGTCTTGATTTAGAAATTTTAAAACAAGTGGTATGCAGTTTGCAAATACTAGATGTTGTGACATAAATTCAAATTGATAAATGTGGTTTAATTTAAAGTGTTTCAATAAAAGAAGTAATATAGCAGATACTGCTTTAACAATGATTTCTTTATGTCTGTTTACATCAATACCAAGTCTCATTGACTGAAAAACAGTCATGCTGTAAGAAAATAAAAATATATCATATTTTATAAAATATGCAGTAAAAATATTCAAAAAGACACATTACTTGTGTAAATTTATATACTTACGGCATTTGACCTGGTAAAACATCAGCCATGATATTAGTAGTGTCTGTTTTAGCTTTAGTAGTAGGAGCAGCTGCTAATAAAATCTTGAGTAATGCAATCATATATTGTGGAACAAATGGTAATATAGCATGATATACAATTTCTGTTGGCGTTTGACGAATTGGAAACCTTGGAGTACTTATAGGATTTCTTTGCATTTGTATCTCTTTTTCAACTTGCACATCAGCTAAAGATGTATACATATGCTAAAAATATATAAACGTATTTTAACTGTTCAAATTTTTACATGTAGTTCAAACGATTACATGATTGAAATACATCTACGCTGTATCACAGTCTAATTTACCTTTTTAAGTGTATTAATACTTTCAAGTATTGGTTGTGGTAAACCAGCTAAACTTTGTCTGTCTCCAACTAAGTTGTAACCAACAAATTTTAGTCTTGATATCTCAAGAAAAGTGTCCACATCCTTTTGTCTAACCTTTGGTGTCCATGGTAAACCTATAAAAAATATGTTACTTTGAATATGTATATTTTTTAATCGCTTTTCAAAACTGAAACGTAATAATGAAAATATTACTTTTTCCTTTTGTAAGTTGTGGAGTATCAGGTCTTATTTGTGGTTGATTATTTTCATTTTGACAATAAGTTTGCAAACCTGCTTGATTCATAAATACATTTACTTCTCCTTCACCTTCGTTATTCACAGTACTGTTTCCCATTTCTGTACCATCATATTCCACTTCCATACCTGGTTCATCCAATGAACTTTGTTTTATTAGAAACTGAAAAAACATCAATTATCAAATAATAAATACAAACTTTGAATAAAATTTTATATAAAAATATAGCATACTCGTCGATAAGATTTATGATTCTTTTTCTGATTTTGTGTTTCAATCAAATCTGTTGCAGTGGCAGGAGGAGTGCTAGCTCTCATAGTCTTAGCAACTTCTAAAGTATCTTCTTGTTGTGTATCAAGACCAGCTTCTTCACGATACTGTTTCTTTAATTCTCTTAATGTATTAATACCACCCAATGATACTAAGATTAACTTCCATATCAGCAAAAGAACTTTTTTCATTGGAAAATGTGGAGCAGATCCACTGCAGAAGTATGTTACCATACCAAGAAGTTTAACTATTAGCAATTCTTCACCATATGGATTTATTAAATCTTCTTTGAAAGATTCAACATTATTCTTATAAATACTGTGCTCTAAATTTTTCATTTCTTCCCTCATTACTTCTGTCATGATATATAGAACAGATAAAATTACTCTTAAATCAGTGGAATCGTCAAGACTGACAGATATTTTTCTCATTGCAGAAGCAGCTCTCCTACTATTTCTACAAATATAAGTGTATGAATTGTTAACATATTGTTCACAATAATGACAAGTGATAAAATTGTTAACTTATAACATTCTTTTTACAAGAAAGGATAAACATACGTAATTTCGATATTAAGAAGTTCAACAAATGCTGGGAAAACTCCAGCTTCATATAATAACATAACATTTGTTCTGGTCCATTCTCGTTGTTCTTCGTCAGATTGTACTTCAGCCCAACAACCTTGGGCCAAATACAGAATACTCCTAGCTGCCTTCATCCTCAATTGTTTGTTAGAAACTTCTAACTGATCTAATAATTTATAAATTACAGATTTTTGTTGAGCCTGTGATAAATGTTGCCACCATGGTCTTAATTTATATAAATGCATTTGCTCTTCAAATTCCTAGGAATAAATACATTTGGATCAATTTCCTTTAAGATATTATAGAAATGCCAATACTCACTGTAAGGTTATTGATTAACTCAGATTGCTCTGTGTAGCTGTATAACTCTGCAATTTCATTGGCATGTTTATCTGCATCATCATAAACAAAGTCCAAATCCTTAGATTTAGATGTTTCCTAAACATAAAAACAAAAAAGAAACATCTAAATATTGCTTTCTTAATGTTAGCACTTTTGTACTTTAATAAAATATCAATTATAAGTATTGTATGTACCATTTTATGTATATTAATTTCAACGAATATTATTCAGGAAAGGATATGAGACATTATTCACGTATGATGTGATTTGATAAACAGACTGTGACAATCCAGGCATTAAACAGTAGTATATTGTTTCTGTCAAAAAGGTTAGAGACAACTTGATCCACGCCGATTATCGTTATTTATTTTTGGCAGGATTTTCGCACTTAGTTGACAAAACATTTACTCACTTCAGTATTCGTAATTTGTTGCTGTAGGACTTTTCGGGGACGATCACAATGCCAATGTATAATCCCATCCATCGCTACGTCACCCATTTTCTAATAGTGATTGGAGATGCAGTATGTAATGCATCTCCGACTTAATTTATGAATCGATATTTTTTTTCGACTACTCGAATCGTCTGCGAATATTATTTTATCGATCGATGTGTTTTATTATCGATTTTTTTAATTAAAAAAAATCGATGTGTTATATTGCGTTTGATAGTGTTCAATAGTTTCCGCTGTATTCAAAATTTTAATAATGAATACTCAAAATTGAAGCAATATTCCTATATTTCACAAATCTATTACATGATCGTTGGCAACATTGAATATAAGATGATTGGTTCGCAACATCTTTTTAGAGATTTTCACAAGAATTTCTATAAATATTGGTATGTCATAGCTTCCATTTTGAAAAGCGAAGCTACTCGAAAAGCACGTTAAACTACTCTTCACAAACTTTCTGGTCAAACGCGTCTGCTTGTGCGTCCTTCTCGTGAATTTGTATTTTGTATTGACAATATTATAAAGGAGTACAGTGAATAATTGTATTAAAAAAATGCAAGGAACAATCATAGAAAATTTAAGTGGTAGAAAGCTTTCAGTACTCGTAATATTATTAATTATTGCACAAATAATTTGTTTTTTAATAGGCGGGCTTATTGGTAAGTAATGAAATGTCAAATATTTTGAGATTGTTAAAATATCGATTGTAATTGTATTATAATTTTTATTATACATATATTAAAAAATACGAAATTTAATGAAAATAAGTAATTATACATTAATTTTTTGTAATTATTATGAAAAATGATTTAAATTTGTTTATTGTTTGCAGTACAAATTATACTGAATTAAGCTACTGAATCGTTTGTTAATTGTTGTAATTACTAAAACTTATTATTGCAAGTAACTATATACTAATAATCCATCATATTCTATTTTAGCTCCAACTCCAGCCAGTAGTCAAAATATACTTGGTACACCTTGCAAAGATATTCGTGTAAATGGATCTGAACCAGGTGAAGGAAAGTGGTTTTATTCAAGAGGAAAAGGCTCTTGTATTCCTATTGACATGAATAGGTATAGCTTTGATAATCATCATCAGGCATATCAAGTTGTTTATACTTTCCAGGTAATATTTAAAGATTGTATTATTTATAAAAATATAATCATATTTAAAACCTTAAATATTTATTATCTATTTTATAGATGCCTGTACCTCGAAATAGTATGCAACTTGATTATTCTAGATGGCAACAAAATTTGATAGGTGTTTTGCAAGTGGATATTGCTTATCATAGTCAGATAGAAATTGGTGATCTATCAAAATATATATCTATATATATACATATTTTTATATGTAAAGTGTTATGTTGTAGTTATGTATATTAATTGTTTTCTTTCCTTTTTTTTTGTAGCTCCTAGAACCAAAATAACATTGGATGCAAGACTTGCTTACAGAAATAAGGGAGATCTAGATGATGATTGGAAACCATATGCTGCTTCTGTGGTAGAAAGAATTCTAGATTGTAGCATTGATAACGTAAATATATAAAATGGTCAATTAAATATGGTAAATGTATATTTATTTACAGTCTTTTTTTGTAGGCTATGGAGCAGTATATTTACAATTGTTTATAGACATATTAATCAAGGCTTAGGACATATAACTGATTTATGGCTTACAGTAAATATATAACATTTAAAGTACAATATTTGCATTATATAATATCAAGAAGTAAATTAAATTACCATCTTTGTATTTTAGGCTATTAATCAAAATGGTGGATTTACAAAAGTATGGGTCAGTTTAAAAACCATATATTTTCCAATTGTTCTCTGTGTTCTTACTTGGTACTGGAGACGAGTACATATGCTTTCTAGATCACCAGCACTTTTGGAGTACTTACTTCTAGCACTAGGCATAGCTTTGTCATTTTTAAACAGTAAGTTGTATATTTTTTATTCTTTATATGAAAATTGATTATGTATGTTTAAATGTAATTCTTTCAGTGCCTTTGGAATATTTAACACTTGCTTATGATATGCCATTTATGCTTTTATTGGGTGATATTAGACAAGGAGTATTCTATGCAATTCTTTTATCCTTTTGGCTTGTGTTTGCTGGAGAACATCTTATGGTAAGCATATCAAACTAATGTATGAAAATAATTTGTTCTTCATAAACTGATGAATTATTTCTTTTTATGCATCACCTTCTATCGCACAACAGATACAGGTAAAGTAGTTGCTTTTAATTTTTTTATATAATTATATTTGTACATCGTAAAAATATAATTTCTTTATTGCTCTTTAACTAGGAAGGTGAACAAAGAAATTCTTTAAAATGTTACTGGCGTCATCTTTCTGCAGTAGGCATTGGATGTCTATCATTATTCGTATTCGATATGTGCGAACGTGGAGTACAATTACGAAATCCATTCTACTCAATTTGGGTTACAGATCTTGGGACTAAATTTGCTGTATCCTTTTGCGTTGAAAACATTTATTTCTAATGTTGTAAAAATTTATATACCTTGATCTAAAACAAAATAGCTGTCATTCATAATCTTAGCCGGAATATCTGCTGGCATGTACTTAATATTCTTGGCTTACATGATATGGAAAGTATTTATGAATATTAGTGCAAAAAGAGCTGCATTACCTAGCATGAGTTCATCTCGACGTTTACACTATGAAGGTGTAGTATATCGATTTAAATTTTTGATGATCGCTACGCTACTATGTGCATCTTTAACGGTTGTTGGTTTTATTCTTGGCCAGGTATTCATTTAAATAAAGTATTTGTAAATATCGCGTTTTAAATGTTTTAAAAATCATAAAGAAGAGAAAATTAGTGTTGCGAAGATCTCTATTATTACATATGTAATTTAGGTTGCAGAAGGACAGTGGAAATGGGATGAAGAATTACATTTAGAAATGACATCAGCATTTTTTACTGGTGTATATGGAATGTGGAATATTTATATCATAGCATTATTATGCTTATATGCACCATCACATAAACAGTGGCCTATTGAACCATCCGGTATATTCTTTCTGTATATATTTCTATATTTCTTTGTTAATTGTTTATTATACTATACTTTCGAATTAGTCTGAATTTAATTTTCTTTCAGAGAATAGTATTAGTGAAGAAATTGAATTTTCACGTTTATCGACTGATCCTAATGAAATGTTGTCTTTGACAGCATTCGCACGAAAAGCAGCTGTAGAATAAGTAGTATACATTTTTTATAAGAAACAAAACAGTGGCCATTGACCAAGCAACAATTTTGTACTTAAAAATAGCATGGAAAGCTATAAATATGAATTAAGAATTTTCGATATTTATAGAGAATTCAAGTAATATATAAGATAATACAAGTAATCTCTTAATGCCAAAATTAATTATTTATTGAAAAGAATATTTTTTAGCTTTACTTTTTTTTAATACGTTTACTTAATATGTTATATACTTAACAATTTATTTAGTAGTTTTAAATAAAATGGATAGGGAGTCATTTTGTCTCAAGATTTGCCTCTTTATGTTCATGTTTACATAATATGTAGGTATTGTTATTTTATAAAACATTCCATTTTAAGTTTAAATATCTTTTTCTAAATAAGATTTATCATATGCAGCAAACATTAAATGATTATAATACTACTGCCATATTTATAGTAATAATCTTTAACGTACAGAACAATTTTGCAAAACCTATTTCTTTTTTACGATAAATAATCTATTCCGTCGTTTAATAGAACATATCAATATTGGGCATTTATTCGTAATTAATATTTGTAAACGTGAATCTTAATTATAGCTATATGATATTAACACAAGTATTATCATTATCTTCTGTTATTATTACTTAAAAAGAATTTGGCAGTGTTAAGTTCCTCGGTAAATTTTTAATATTATATATATATATATATTTCATACAAATTTTTACGGGCTCGGAAGCATTACTGATATAATTTCTGTTTTTATTTTAGAATTTAAGACGTATGCATGCAACAAAGTAGCCTAAACAGAAAAAGGGTGTAATAAATTTGTAACTCTTTAATAGAATGAATTTAGTGCACATTAGTTATATAGAGTACTTAAATTTGAGGCAACAGAATTAGTATTTTCAATATCTTCAATGTATTCAATGAAATGTATTAACAAACAATAACCTTGAAGAAGTTTTATATATTCGTAATTGTCTTATTTTAAAAATAATTTTAAGGATACAAAACGACTAAAATGTAACGTATTATTATCCTAAGAAACTCAAATTTTTGTGTGTTTATATTATTGAATTTTGGTACAGTATTCAATTTGAATATTTTTTTGTTGTATATTAGATAAAATTTTATATTCGTAACTTTTATACATTTTTTAAATAAATCAATTTGTTAGAATAATTTTAACGAATTATTAAATATTACAGTAATAATATATGCTATATATACATGTTAATTTTTTCATTATAGGTGCATCTTTTGTTTCAACGTTATTAAACGTCCGGGTAAAACGCGAATTGTGCGATATTCGACCTACCAAACAATTCAATTTCTTTTCAATCGTCCTTACAATTTATTCGTTTACAAGAGTAATTGCTGTATAATTGAATTTTTTTTTCATAATTTTATCAGTGCATACGCTCTACATTATAATACGTGTATAAAGGGTTAACTTCAAATGTCAAATTTCTTAAAATTTAAGAGATATTGGATTTTACACCCGTGATTCAAAAAGGTATTTATGTATCACTTATAAGTTATTTATACATTATTTATATCTTATCAGTTATATAAATATCATAATTATTATGATATATTTAAATTCAAATTCCACACGTACGTCATCTGTGCATACTATTTCACAGTGCTACCAAGAACTAGTGATTTTTTTAAGTACATAAGTAAATCTTTAATTAGACATTGAACAATTTATATTTAAATTTCACGAATAATCGTTTTCTATTTATTTTTCACGATACCGATTACGTTGGAAAAGACGTTTTTTAAGGTGATAAATTATTTATAACAAATACTTACGCACCTGAAGTTAAAAATAATATTTCTTATTTACAAAATACGATATCAATTTAATGTTGCATGTAAATGTACATTTTCTAACAAAATCAGTCATTTGCACAGACGAAGTATTCCGATGACGAAATAAAAAGGAGTAGTGCAGATATTCTTTAAAACTAAGTATATATCTTTTACGGATAATTAATGAGAAATATGCGTGGTAGCTATGGAATTTGAATTTTATGGTTGGCTAAAAAAAAAGAAATTAAAAATGATAGTAGTTTATCGTATTCGGTATAATTCTAGTGATATTAGTTGACCGAAATAACCACTGGTGATTCGTGGATCATAGCAGGGATTTTGTATCGTGCGCGCGCATCTACTGGCACAACGTGAGACAGAGGTAGCAGCAAGCAAGAGAGCAGTGCAGAAACGGAATCAGATGCGGTGAAGTCCGTGAGTTGACAGTGGGGTGCACGAGAACAGGCGTTTCGTAGTGGTGGAGGCGGAGGAGGTTTAGGGGAAAGAATTGTTTTCTGTGTGCGCGAGAAACGTGTCGACAGTACGAATCTCTGAACGGATCGTCGTTGGTGATGGTGAAATGATCCTCTAGCCCGAGGTTTTTGACTTGGTCCGCTTGGACAAAGAGGAAGACCTTTTGTATATCGCTGCTCTCCAAGGGATCGTACGCTCGTTCATCCGTAGAAAACATCATTAAACGCTGACGTCGCGGAATTGGTCCCGTGTCGTTTTCCTTCGTGGCGAGCGTCGAGCATCCAACGACTGACTAGCGACCATCACGCGCGCGTGTCTTTGTTTTTTTCTCGGTGCTGAATAACTGTACGGGAAAACAGAGAGTGTGTTATATCACAGTGGTGAAAGACCAATTCTTTCGTGGGTTCTGCTGTGGTAAATAATCCGTAGTAGTCAGAGGCCCTTCCTAAACGACAATCGAGCTCAGCTGATTCAAGGACTTGCTGCGAAGGGCTCTGCTGCGTTAATAGACGATAAATATGTCGTCCCCCAGCGCTGGAAAACGACGTATGGACACGGACGTTCTCAAATTGTATCCTTGAAATTCACTTTTATTTCTCCTACTTGCTATTTGTATCTCTGTCTTCCTTTTTCTTCTTCTCCTCCCCACCTCTTTTCCTCCTTCTCTCCCTCCCCCCTCCCCTCCTTCTCTTGTTCTCGTTCTTTCTTTCTCTTTCGCTCTATCGCACGTGCTTGCAATCGAGTGCAAGAGAGGCCTGCACATGGTTGCGAATGCAAGACTACGCAGTATGCATGTGCATGTTACGGCGGGATCGCTTGTTTATCAGGTACGATCAGTTTATAGGTCGACGAGAAACAACGCGGTGCAATGTCAATGGTGTTTCCGGACGATGAGGGATATTTAATTCCTCGTTTCGTCGATGACGGAACACAGCTGTTTTTAACCAGCTGACTTTACGTCTCCGTGCCCGTGTGTGCGCAGCTTTATCTTATTCGTTTAACGCACAACGAGTGTGGTGCCGTACGGTTGCGAGTTCTAGAGGTTAGATTTCATTTCGGTTTCTTCTCTTTTTTTTCTCTTTCTTCCTGCGTTTCGTTCTTTCTTGCACAGTGGCTTTTGTTACACGAGTTTTCGATTTCGGATCGACTGATTTCTGTGACGACTCGTATTTCGAGTACCTTTTATATTTATACATTCCTTGGCGAGCGTAAATATTTAAAGTCGCGCGTCAAAGAACGGCGTACGTGTATATAACGTCGGTTTGAAACGGAGTGAAGCGCGACCAACGGTAATTGAGACGTCACCGCCGTGTTCCAACCTTAACCAAACGGTTCGAGGAATGACGCAAGGTGTCAAATTTTCTGCAAATCAACGGGAAGAAAGTGAAACGATGCAGAAGGGCAAGGGAAAGTGGACGAGCAATAATTGTGCGATTATAATAACCTTCGGCCGCTTTTTTTTTTCTTTTCTTTTCGCAAAACCTTATCACCGATAAATCGCGTGACAATGATGACTAATAATTTCTCTTCCCCTTGACTACGGCGACCATCTGAGTCAGGTGCAAAGAACAAAGGTACACCTTGGCGCAGGAACGCGAGGAAGCGGATAGCGTTTTTCATCGTCTCTAATCGTCGTGCAAACAAATCGATCGTTGGAATATTATCAATGCGACGAAAATGAATTCGTTATTTCCAACCTCGACTTTCGTTCGATCCCTCGCGTTACGAATCAATATTGGCGCGAATAATTAACGGAAAAGGAAAAAGCTAACGAGTATACGTGTGCACGTTTGTATTTGACCTCGATTCGTAAGAAATTGATTTTTGCGTAACGTCGCGTTTCGCTTATCATTTCTGTGCAGACGTTCGTGTACGAATGCGTCAGTTTTTCTAGAACGATGATAGTATACGGAGTTCTTTCGTGCCTCGTAACATCGATCAGTCTTTGTTGAAGCTTACATTAAATTTGCAAGCGCTCCGGCGAGCAAAGTGAATTGGACGTGTTCGTTCGTTCCCCGATAGAGACCCCTCGTGAGTTTTCAAATTTCTAGAAAGCCTTTCTCCGCATTTCGCGTATACGTGTACCAACGTTAGTAATAATCTATTTTCAGAGAGGCAGACGCCTCTGCATACTTGATCCCTGCGAATTTGCAATCCACGCCGCTTATTCTTCCGTTTGAAGGGGGGTGGAGCGAAATTTCGCGTTCGGCATATTTTTCGTATATGTTTCTCGTGCATATTTCTCGTGCTCGACTTTTCCACTCGAATTTACCTTTATTCTCACTCGAATTCTCTTTCTCGCGTCTCATAAATCTCTACGCAGTTGCTCTTCTCTCTTTTCCTCATTTTCCTGCTTTATTTTGAGGTTATGTCGTCGAGCTTCACCGAACCCGAAGATAATTCGGAAACAAAGACGAAACCGCGGTGTTGCTAGAACCTAGACTATGGGGATAGAAGCTACAGAGAACCATACGGTTGTTTACTCGAAAAGGAAAAATAAAAAAAGGGAAGAAAGGATATCATTTGTTTTCGTAATAACGAAAACAGCGGAAGATCCCAGCGGAGCTAAAGAAATCGATGCAAGTTTGCCACGCCGGCGAATTTAAATTCTCGTTTTTCAAATTCAACTGAATTTATCCCGCGATTCACTCGGATAAATAAAGTTAGATAAATATTTCCGTTTTAATAACGGTGAAAGCTGCCCATACGTGCTGCTATAGAATTCGTATTAGCGAGTTCGCAATAAATAATCCGACGGTTTTCTCCCTCACTTCTTCCCCCCCCTCTCTCGCGTTTAACTCGATTCCAAAAATAATAACAATAATAAAGAAAGAAAGAAAAAATGACAAGACAAAGGGGAAAAAAGAAAAGAAAAAGAGGAAGAAGAAAACAAATATTTTTCGCGGAGAACTTTCGTTACTTCGTTTAATTTGGTTCCAAAAATAATAACAATAACAAAAAAAGGAAAAAAAGATAAGACAAAGAAAGAAAAACAAAAGAGAGAAAGAAGAAAAGAAATATTTTTCGTAGAGAACGTTCGTTCCTTTCCGACGATCACGGTGTACCGGAATTGGTCGAAAACCATACCCAATAGCAGTTGTTTCACGAAATGAAGCGAATGTGGAAGGAACCGATGCGTTTCGCGTATAAACCCCTGACTCTTTGTTTCCAATTCTTTGTCTTCCTTCATACTCGATTTTGCGGACAGCCGCGTCTCCTAAATTTACTCTGTATTCGCTCCCACGCTCGAATCATCCGAATTTCGAAGCGCCATCTTTGATTTTCCCGCCGATTTGTCTCCGCGCGATCAATTTCGCCTGGGTCCATCCGGGACATCCCCTAGGTCCGTGGTGCATGAAAGTAGGGTTAGGGCGGTGGGATATTTGATCAAACTTGTAGGAAATTTTCTGTACACGATGCAAAACCCAGTAGAATGAGTAGAAGTCGACTCTCGTGGTGGAATGGAATTTTTGATCGAAATAACTCGAATCTATTTGCGCGTACTTTGCTCCTCGGGCCAGTTTCTTTTCGTATTCCAACGGAAACGCAGGAATCCGTGTTTAGAGATTTTGATTAGGGTACACTGGCAAAACGAACTTAATTAACGCGTCAAACGTTCTGTTACGCCGTTAATTTCCAGATAGTAGTCAATTTATCCGCGATCCGGGTTTCCTCAGTTACGCGAGCCCGTTACGACTTTATCATTTCACGGTCGTAAGAAGCAGAGTGGTAGATTTCCGGTGGGAAAGTACCAGTCTGTACAGCGAGATCTCTCGAAACGGTAACGTTTCGATCACCTTCGAAGGATAGAAATATTCGATGGAACATTAACTGGAAAAGTTCACGCGTGCACAGCCGGTCTTGTTTGGTATCTCGATATCTCCCGCTGCGGGATCTTTTGTAATTTTCCGTGGACATCGGTGGAATTATCGTGGAATCCCGTGTAATAGCCGGCGTATAGCGTTGTTGACACGAATTCAACCGCATTAAAAATATCGTTTAAAGTGTCGTAAAACGTATCTATTAGAGCGTTCATCGTATGATCGCGAAGGCTCACCTTGGACGCCCACATGACACGAATGACAAGGTTTGCTTCCTCTTCTAGAATTGCAACCGCATATTTATACACACCTTCGACCGTTCTGACGTTCTTCTTATCATACGGTGTATTCTTGGCCGAATATCTGTGAAACAATAAATTCATAGCCTCGCAATCCCTCTTCATCGGGCTCTATTAACCCCTTGCACTACGATTTAATTATCAAGTAAATAGTGCACTGGAGAGACGTTTAATTTTAACTAACCGCGTTACATTTATTTCATCGAGCATCAAATTATGAAACTCCTTAGAATCTATATGGATTTTCTTGTAACAATACCTCTTTATACACTTCGATGTGAAAAACTCACGGAGAGCTAGGCTCCTCATTACAATACAAGGGGTTAACACCAGAAGTACCGACTTACGACTAAGTACATTACGTTCTTCTCTGAATAAAATAAAAATCATCGTTAATTTCGCAAAAAGCAACTGTATATTCCATCTTCGACTCTTCTCATAGATCCACTGTTAATTCGTTGGTCGAGAAATAGGAAAGGGAGACAAAATTTGTATCAGGCTGATGGTTCTTTCTTTTTTTCTTTGTTTAGTTCGTTTCCAAAATAAAGGGATACAGCAGTGTTTCAATTTCGTCGCCGTTCCTCTGTAATCGAATACTCCGTCTCCTTCGGACTCTATCTCGTTCAATTTTCCCGCCGCGCGGTATGACGCGTGTTTAAACACCGTTTTCAAAGCACGCCGCTTGCCTGTCATCGTGGCCGAACAAATCGCACGGACGTGCGACACAGAGGCGAATACGATATAAAGAATTCAATACGATCGCATAGCCGGGTCTAATCACCATGACGCAACGCTACCGCCACTTTCCATCGGTCCCGCACGTTGCATCTCCGATTCGACGATGCATCGGGCGCGTCCGTTGGACTCGCGTTACGCGCGTCCTCTGACGGCCGTGCGTTTGAACGAGAATTCGAACGATCGACCGCGGAACCGCGTAGAAAGGGGTATCGAGTCTCTCAAAGGGCGAAAGTTCGGTAAAATAAATTGCGTTTTCGAGTCGGGTGCCGTGCCGTTTCGCAGCTAACGATATAGTTGCGGTAAATTGCGTCCGTGGAAGCTGTGTATTCCCGTAATTTCCATTAGGCGGCCCTCTAACGGTGTGGCCAGGTGAGATACACGCAGATGCGGTTCCGGAAGTGATTCAATTATGGATCGACGATACTCGATGGACCTCTCGCAAGATTCCTTGTCTGTCCGCCGAAATCAAGCTAATCAATTACGCCGGTAATTAACAAGCTTCTCGGTATGGACGGTTAATGGTTCACCGTAATGGGTTTGGAGGCACGCGAGCACACGTGAGAAGTACAGCGGGGCCGTTATCTGCCTGATGCAATTTTACCTGGGACGCGTATCGATGCGTGTATGTGTCCTCGAGTATACGGGCTTCGCGAACCGGCGAACCGGGGGGTGGGAGGAGGGGGTTCTCCCTTCCTGTATTCGTTGTTGAAAGCTTCAATTATCGTTCTCTAAATACCGGAGATCGGAGTTAATCAATATCTGGGATATTTGTTCGGGGATCGATTCGATTGGTATGGAGAAATGAAAAAAATTTGATTTACAAATGCACACAGAGCGACGTCTGGGAATAGGGAGATGGCTCGATAGCGGAGGGAATCGAGTTTTTTTGAAAAATCTGTCCTTGCACGGCTTTTGGAAATTTTGTTTTATCAGCTGGTATTCGTCGAATATTTTTTCACCCAAGACGGTTCGATCGTGGATTTGCGAGAGTGGTTGCAAATTCATTCTGAAGTACCGAGGGAATTCCTTTGGAAAAATGTAGAGTATTTCTGGGGATTTCGTTTCGACGGTTGATTTTCTTCGAATATTTTTTTTGCACCCGAAATTGATTCGACGTAGCAGGTTTATTCGATCGTGATTAACACAGATCGAATTTCGATGCGCTGCCAAACGCGAAAAACGAAGTACACCGAGTTCATCTCGTGTCTCAATGCTTGACCTTGTTTACGGCCAGGATTACATAGACCTTTTCGCTATCGATGTGGCCTTTCAGTGTGCGCACTGTTGTTTCGAATGTATATCGAAGCATTCGCCTTCTAACGCTCGATGCCGCCTTATGGTTGTCATTTTTACCGTTAGAAAATGCGTGGTAATTATCTACGCGTCCATAACGCATCTTTCGTCGTTCAGCGATTTATTGCATTTCGAGAAATGTCGCCCCTTTATGCCCTTCGTTGTACGTCCCTGACTATATCTCGACTGCGAACTATATATCGAATTTTTCTTGCCTCGAAGATACGAGAAAATGTCACATAACGAATATCGAAGAGATTAAAAAATATTGCGCGCAATTATACTTTCTTTTTTGTAGTTATAGTTTTATATCTCCGTATTGTGTTTGCGAACAAGTCAAAAATAAGATTAGAATTATATAAACGCGCCATAGGGATTTGGAGTAGGGAACGGCGGTGGGGGTAAGCTCGGCTCAGTGGTGGGGTGACGGGAGGGGGTAGACTTCGGTAACGAAAGATTCGATGCTCAGAAAGTATCGAATAAGAAGGAAAGAAAAGAGGTGTACGATATAAGGTTACGTTCGGCGAATCGCGTTCGCGGTTTTTACGCATGAATATTTTCGATCGGACGCACGCGCAGTATCGACGTGAAACTCGGCTTGGTCACCGTATCTCGTTTCGTACTTATCGAACATCGACGATAAGCGGCCACCTAGAAACGTGTCTTCCAAAAATAAGATACAGCCAAGGGCATTGCGCGCCGAGTCTTTTAAAATGAACGTGTGTATGTGTCTTCGGCGTAGATAGACCGATAAAAACGAATGTTGATTCGCACGTGCAGTTTATTTCGATACGCAGCCGCGTGTAGCTTTCCGCGTGTACAGGCGTGAGAGGTTAGTGGTTCCTTGGTTGGACGGAGTGGCGCGAGCGAGCGATTAAGTATAGAAGAGGATGGAGAATGGACGGTGAATCGTGAAAACAAAGACGGACTGTGAAAGGTGAAGCGAAGTTAGGTTAGGAAAGGAGCAGAGGGACAAAAACAGACTGTCAGGCGGTTCTTAGCGAAACGCTGGCTGGTTCGGCCGACATTGTAAACAACAACATCGCGCCAGAAGCAAATGCTCCGTAACGGTCCTCGAGATTGAGCAATCGTTTCCGTCCCTTTCCGACGTTCATCGTACACCTTGCATATGCAAGTCGACTGCACGAAGAGTCGGTGGAATTCAGGTCATTAAAACATCTCAATAATCTACTTCTAATATTTCTTTTTGTGTGATATTTCGATACGTTTCTTTCCGACCACGGTTTATCTTCGATTCATTCGAATACTGATTAAAACGATCGGTTTAAAGCGAACTCGATTCAACGGTCGATTTCCATTTTCTCCTTTTATCGAAACCTATTTCTCGCAGATAACCTACCGTGTCGATAATGTCAATCTTATCGATTGATATTAATTCGAGTTTACCGATCGTCGAGTAATCGAATCAGTCGTTGAAATATCGCGTTGTGCAACTGTTTAGAGTAATCGTATGAATCGTGGAATTCTTCTCAGTCCGATAATGCATTCCGTGTCAATTTGTATGTTAATCGAGGATCGTTCGTTTGGACTTCCGCGAGTCGCTCGTGAAAGCATGCAACAATGAAATTCCTCGTACATAGGATGCGAAGAAACGCAATACTTCCGGCGGAATAATATGTTCGTCGGCCGATATTGCTTTCGCAATTACTGTGTGGCCTGTGAAGAAAATTATTTCAGCTGACCGTGTATCGCGTAACGCGCGAAGCACGCGCTAGGTTAGATTCTATTTCCCTGCGTGCCCGAGGCGTGTGCGTTTGCTCGTGGCGTTAGCGTAGCGCCGTATATCTCTGGTTTACGTGTAGCCAGCGCCATTGCTGCGAGAAACAAATCTACCGATAGTGACCAGGCCCGAGCGTATTCATGGTTACCTGGTCTTCCGTGTAACAAAGCACTCGTTGCTGCCTCAGGTGAGAGTTCCGTAACGTTTGGCTCGCGTGTAACCACTTGCCAAAACAAGAAAGTGGTTTACCGTACGTTGAATAACATGACACACATCGTCGTAATTCGATTTTCCTTTTCAACGATCGAGTCGGTTCGCGATTCTGCGTGGACGAAAAATGGCGCCAAATGATAAAAGTGTTCGATAAAATTGCAAAGCTATACGGCAGCCATTTTTAGAGCGTGTTAGCTATACATCGTCTGGAGTAGCGTTCGTTCGGCGAAAATTCAATTTCTTGGTTAGATTTTAGATTAGAAATTTATTTCTCGTTCTCTTTTTTCTTTTTCAGATAATCATCGAATACACGGAGAGGTTATGTCCCTGTTTAATCTTCCGTTTTCGTGCACCGATTTTAGTCGAGTCCTAATGCGTGTGCCTTGCGAAATATTGTTCAGTGAACTTTCTCCAAAGCCAGGCGGTTAGAGTTCCGTTCTTCTGCCTCCGTTCTGGTTACATTGCTTGTTTTCGAACTCGGTTTCCGACCTCGTTCAGCGATGCGCGCCTGCGATTCTTCCGCGGCAGTTTGTGTTCTCGCGAATTATATCGCCGTGGATCGGGATTAATTTCACGTGAAAATCCTGGCGATGATTGTACGCGACGTTGAAGCGGCGTCGCCACGGTCGCGGAGTATCGGGGCAAATAAGAGGGACCGGCGATTAAAATTAAATGTAGCTTGAAATCCTACGGCGCGTGCTCGATAATTTCAGCAACCGTCGTTTGCTGTATTATTAAATGCGGCTGGAAACTTTTGTTTCCCTTTCTTCCGCCCACTCTTTCGGCTGTTACCATTTTTCCACGCTGAAATTGCACGTGGATCTGAAAAGAGTTGCTCCGTTGAGTGTACAAATCGCGGGCCACGTAAAGTATCTCATCTGTATTCGCGACAAAAGTTTCTCTTTCCACTTCGTGCTTGATCTCTCAAATAATAACCTAACCTCGAAGTAATACGAGTAAAAGAATATTTCGGCGTACCATTCTTACATCGAACTTCCAAAGCTATCTAAAAGTTACGTTTATTACCGAGACAGAAAATCGAGAAAAATTTCTTCGACAGTACCATCATTGGTAAATACCAATCATCAAATTGAACATAACCCGCGTTAACGCTACAACCACCAACCTATTCAAAATGGCTGCTTTCAGATTTTCATTTCTCTCAATTCCTACGAACATAACCTTACTTTTACCTAGATAAAAGCATAGTTATTTATACTATCTATCTTCGTTGCATAATTTGCAACTTCGATCGTTGTATCTACATCTTACAGACTCCTAGTTCTAGTGTTAAGATATCAACAGATTACAAGATGAAAATACCCCTTTATTAAAGCATCCTGGGCGTGAAAAAATTCTTCATTACCGCGCAACCGATTTAAAATCCGTAACATTGTCGACCCAGGTCTTTTCCTATTCTTTTTTCCCTTTTTCTCTTTTTTTTCGGAAATTCGTAATCCCGGTTGCGTCAGGAACTCACGCGAAGCGTTGCGATCCGCTCGGCTCGGCGTCACGCGAGCTTCGGTGCGTTTCATCGATTGAGGAAGATAACATTACGCCGGACTTCTGACACGCTTCTGCGTTCGCACTTCTTTCCACATCGATTTCCCTCAGTTCATTGCACCGTTTTCTCGTCGACGCTTAAGTATTTGCTCACGGTGTTTTCGCTTCTTATTTGCACGACCTCGCGCGGCCTTTTCGATCGGGCTATCTCCCAATGTTTCACGGACGCCGGGTAGAATTTTCTTACAGGTCCATCTTCTTCCTTAACTCATTTCAATTGCGTTGCCCACGTGCAGAATAGAAAGCAAGCATGAGGTGACGATACTAGGAGGATTAAACGAATTTTCCGTCAAATTCTACGGTCCACGGGGCAGTAAGTATTGCATTTATTTCGTATCGCTTGTACGACCGTATATACCATGTGTCTGTTTTATCTGGAACGTGTAAATACGCAGGTGACGCAGAAAAAGGAAATATTTTGGACGAATGTCATAGGGCGTCGAGGAGAACACGCGTGCCGACGATTCTGTGACTGTGAAGGAAAAACACTGTTACAATTCCACGAAGCCCCAATTTACTCGTTAATTCGGTTACCAGATATATAAGTCAGGATCAGAAAAAGAAAACGAATATAAAGAAATTGTTGTTCGCAACTTTAAACCGTGTTTTTCTCGCAATCACAGAATTACGAAAGTGGACTGAGACAAAAATTCGTCATAGCGAAATAAGAAAATATGAAACGATTTTTGGCAAAGTAGCGAGAAATTGAACGGTTAGGTGAAATTCTTAACTTCGTCGCAATTAGTTTCGTTAATTTCTGATAAATTTAAACCGGACTTTTAACGCTTCGAAATGAAGCATAAATGACTTAGGCTACTTTCGTGATCACTGACACGTATCGCGGTGATAATTGCCCGATCCTGCGATAGCTTTGAAAGCTTTTCCGATGGTCATGCTTAATTTTTTAATAGGAATACTCTTTATAATAGCTTCTTGCACAACTTTATCGGCTCTGAATCATTCTCGAGTAGTTTCTTGTGTCTTTTACGCGAACTATCGAGATTTCAACTTTTACACTCCGTTTTTCCTAGATCCATCAATACAAAGTCCAACAGAGCAACGTATTCGTGATGTGCATTAGGTGACGCCAATGTTGGTGACACGTTAACTTTGAAACTATATATCTCGATGACTATTAAATGCGATAGGACACGAGTACATAGGTTTTCCTAAATATTTCTTTGTCAAGATGTAGTCCGATATCGAGACGAGGTACTTGGGTTCTGTTTTAAAATTGAAGCATGATCTCCACGCCATTGCATCCGGAATTTCTTTGGTATCCTGTAATATTTCTGAAACGAAACGTGTTTCCCCGAGATATTTACATACTTCCGGATAAAACGGACACGCTGTATTTATCCTTAGACTGTAAGTTTGCGATCGTTTATGTTAAGACACGAAAGTGGCATAATAAAAGCAACGTCGTTGGATGTTTGTTAAACGATTTCGAAGCTCGGTATCTTATTGTATTAATCCTCGTGGTCGAAGGCCGACGAGGAAGGCTACCGAGCGTTTTTCCCTCACTGCGACATTTTTATCGAGCAACGAGATAATAAAGATTAAGTAACAGGAAGTGTAACAGGATTTTCACTGAAGAACACGTTTTCCCTGGGTTAAAAGAGTCGGACAATCTAGCCTTCCTTTTCCACGCCTTTCTGTATCCGATATTAGAACAAATCTCTAGTCTTCGAGCTTTGGTTCGGATTAACCCTTTGCACTCGAGGGGCGCCTCTCAGTCATCATTTAATCAGATTCTAACGATGGATGTTAATTAATAAATCAAATTCACAATTATTCAACGATGCTTGGAATATCGGAATAAAATAATTCTACGTCTTAATTTGCATATGATTTCTTATTTACCGTTTTAGAAATATCGTCGACTTTATGGCAGAAAGTCTTCGAATTACTATTTTCCTGTAACGAAAAGATGGCCGAGTTCAAAGGGTTAATAGCGAAGAAAACGAAGCTTTTATTCATTGATGTCAACTCGAGTCTAAATTAAAAATTGAAAAATCCTGTTGCGCCTCCTTCGATCTCGTACATTGATCATTACCAAGAATAATTATTTATTTAACACTTAGAGCAATTTGAAATACAATGCTATTGAGAGGATCAGAAAAATGGTATAGATAGGAAAATATTTAATTTTAAAAAATTCTGCGTGAAATTAGGGTAAAATTAACCCGTTATACTGCAATTGCGAATCTAACTCGTGAATTTTTCATGCTAAAAATGATCTCATAAATATAAATTACACTCGCGTTAGGCTAAAATTGTACTGAAGGTATTTTAACTCGCGGAAAATTTGTATAAATTCTGAAAAAATTGTGTAATTGTATTGGGAATGAAATAGGTATTAGAATAGGCAATGAAATGGGTAATTAGAATGAAGTAATTTTACAATGCATAGTTTTAGACAGATATAGCATATAATTTTAATATTCGCCAAGAAGATCATAAGTAGTTAGACTCGTTATAGTAGTGCAAAGGGTTCGAATAGTATTTTTACCCAAAATTTTAAGAGCAGAGATACACTTGCACCGCGTTTTCGTCCAATTTCTCGATTATTTCAATCATTCGAACTCATCACGGTCTTCAGAAAATTCACTTCGCGTTGAGATTTCTTTGTAACAAAAATATAGTTATGGATTAGTTCAATGGATTAATACGCGTGACACATGCTAGCCTGTTCTACCGTTTGAACTGAACTGAAAAATGAAAAGAAAGAAGGCTCGAATAGTCGTGTTCTGCAACGCAAGGAATACATTCATACAAGATTTATCGTGACCTCGCATGACTAGGGTTTGTAGATTTAAGTATATAGGTAAAAACGAGAAAAAATATGGATTCAGCAAGACTTCTTTTTGAAGGGTTAGGGTATAAATATTTCACTAATTTGTTTTACACGCCTATAGCTAGGAAACAACGTTTCAATGCTATGTCAATAGCTATAAGCTGTTCTTTATCGTTACAAAGATATAGCGCAGCCAAGTATGCTAATTTCAACAGGAAACGTGATCATTTTAATACAGGCATTTTCTCAATTTTCAAAGTTTCTACAAAAATTGTAGATAACTTAGAGCAATCCTCGTGTGTACCATAACTTAGGAACACCTAAATATCTCCCTCAATTATGATAAAAATTTTTCCTTTGAAAAAAATTTCCAAACAAAATTGCAATATTTGAAGTAGACACATATGACAGTAGCATTGATACTTTTCACAAGAATTTGAAGTACTTTTGATCATTCGATGGTAAATAAATAAAACAGTTTAAGCAAACCGATGATGTACATGCTGAAAACGCAATGGACGAAGAATCGTGACGCATCAAGCAAACGTAATTAATATTTTAAGTCGTCCTGGAGAGTTTATTCATAGCGTCGTAATTAAAGGAGATATTTAGGTATTCCCATTCAAGTGCTTCATCCTGTATATTCTCATAAATATAACGTGAATTACGATATACACGAGAATTGCTATAAGTTATCTAGAATTTATTTTAGAAGCTTAGAAAATAGGAAAAAAATCCGGTTTTAGAATGATCACGTTTTCTGAGGAAATTAGCATACTTGGCTGCCCTGCATAGTTAAAATTCTATGGATTTTCAACATCAAGAAATTGATGGTAGTTCATGTTTTTCGCAATTCGTAGTCCTCATTCTACAAGTATAAAATAAATTATAACATACACGAGGACTACCACGATATAAGTTATCTAGGATTCTTTTTAGAATTTTCAAAAATAGGAAAAAATGATTGTCTTAGAGTGATAGCGTTTTCTGCTGAAATTAGCATACTTGGCTGCCCTGCATAGTGAGGATTCTATGGATTTTCGATATCAAAAAATTGGCCTTTGTTCCCATTTGAGTGCCCCATCTTGTATACTCTCATAAAGTAAATTATGACATACACGAGGATTGTTATATCTTATCAAGTATTTATTTTAGAAGCTTCGAAAATAGAAAAAATGCCTGTCTCAGAGCGATAACGTCTTCTGCTGAAATTAGTATACTTGACTCTCCTGCATAGTTAACACTAGATTTACGGAACCCGTCAATTTGACGGAAGGGTTGCTCCAATTATACGATGGTAACAGATTTAGTTAACTTATATTAAGGCTGTTAATATAATATATAATTGTTTTTAAATTAAACTAATCGTTAAAAAAAAGAGGGCACGTGGTTTCCTTTACCTGTCAATTTGACAGGTGTCCTAAGAAATAGGTATACAGATGGCGTCCGTAAATCTAGCGTTAAAATTCCATGAATTTTGAACATGAAGAAATTGACCGTAATTTCCACAGTCCTCTTCCTTCTGTCACTGGCTATGACACCATAAACCGTAGACAAGTGTCACATCTGGTCTCCGTCCGCCATCGTTCTCCAACACTATCGTATCCTCCGACACCGATTTCTCGCTCGGCCGATCTTTCTAAATCCGCCCATTACGCATACGTTGCGTAATTACGCGATAATTGCGCAAACCTGTTCAACTGTTATACCATCCCACGTGGACGAGTGCTTCTTTCTCTCGCGAAACCGCGAAATTTCGCAATTCTCTCCCCCGTGCACCGTTACACTCGGTCGTTTCCTGGCCCCGACAACCTTGCCCTGCGCGAATAACTTATCCTCGAGGAGGAACGGCTCGCAGATCGTCGCGTTTACGTGCTCATTGTACGTTTCCAGCATTTGATATTCCAAGGTCGCCGGCTCTTCGCACACCGGATACACTTATGCAACAGTGTGTACATTTACGCTTTCCTCGGCCGGCCAGCTGGTCGACACGCATGCAAAAACGCTATCGATTCACCGGCCTCCAGTGACGAAAGTTCCTTGACATCGCTTTCCACGCGTTGCGAGTACCAGCACCTGGTCCTGTATCACCGCGATCGAATCCACGTAATCGGGTTTCATTCAGGTCGAGCTCCTTCGTCTGGTTGGAGTCGAGGTTTGCAGTCGAGGCTTTGCTCCTTTGGACGTCGCAGTTTTCGGCTGTTTTCTTTGGGTCAACTAGCAAGCTTCTCTAAACGATCTTTAGAATAGACAAATAGTCAGGTGACAGGCAGAGTCTCTGACTGTTTATGCCTAAAATACTAATGCCTATTGATGGCGAGATGACCAGTAGGAGGTGTCCAAGCTTTCGAGCTGAAGAATAGGCAGTTCAATAAAGACCTTTGGAAAGGAAGGCCTCCTTCGTTTGAAGGTCTGTTAGAGCCGAGGTTTACACACGAGGCTTCGTTCCTTTTGGACGTTGCAGTTTTCGACTGTTTTCTTTGCGTCAACTAGCAAGCTTCTGTAAACGATCTTTAGAACAGTCGTCGTGAACAGTTAAGTGACAGGCAGAGTCTCTTGCTGTTTATGCTTAAGACACTCATGCCTATTGATGGCGAGATGATCGGTAGGGAGTGTCCAAGCTTTCGAGCTGAAAAGTAGGCAGTCCAATAAGGACCTTTGGAAAGGAAGGTCTCCTTCGTTTGAAGGTTTGCAGCCAAGACTTGGCCCCTTTTGGATATCGCAGTTTTCGGCTATTTTCTTTGGGTCAACTAGGAAGCTTTTGTAAACGATCTTTAGAATAGACGTAAACAGTCAGGTGATAGGCAGAGTCTCTGACTGTTTACGCTTAAAATACTGATGCCTATTGATGGCGAGATGATCGGTAGAGGGTGTCGAAGCTTTCGACCTGAAGAATTGGCAGTCCAATAAAGACTTTTGAAAAGGAAGGTCTCCTTCGTTTGAAGGTCTACTTAGAGCTTAGGGTTGCAGCCGAGACTTGGCTCCTTTTGGACGTCGCAGTTTTCGGCTGTTTTCTTTGAGTCAACTGGTAAGCTTTTGTAAACGATCTTTAGAATAGACGTAAACAGTCAGGTGCTAGGCAGAGTCTTTGACTGTTTATGCTTAAAACACTGATGTCTATTGATGGCTAGATAATCGGTAGAGGGTGTCGAAGCTTTCGACCTGAAGAATTGGCAGTCCAATAAAGACTTTTGAAAAGGAAGGTCTCCTTCGTTTGAAGGTCTACTTAGAGCTTAGGGTTGCAGCCGAGACTTGGCTCCTTTTGGACGTCGCAGTTTTCGGCTGTTTTCTTTGAGTCAACTGGTAAGCTTTTGTAAACGATCTTTAGAATAGACGTAAACAGTCAGGTGATAGGCAGAGTCTCTGACTGTTTATGCTTAAAACACTGATGTCTGTTGATGGCGAGATGATCGGTAGAGGGTGTCGAAGCTTTCGAGCTGAAGAATTGGTAGTCCAATAAAAACTTTTGGAAGGTTTGCAGCCTAGACGTCGCAGTTTTTGGCTTTTTTCTTTGGGCCAACTAGCAAGCTTCTGTAAACGATCTTTGGAACAGACATCGTGAACAGCCAAGCGACAGGCAGAGTCTCTAACTGTTTATGCCTAAGACACTCATGCCTATTGATGGCGAAATGATCGTTAGGGGGTGTCGAAGCTTCCGAGCTGAAGAGCAAGCAATCTAATAAAGACCTCTAGATAGGAAAGTCTTCGGAATCACTTGCCATACTCTATCTTTCAGCCGCACTTTCGATTTCGATCTCGTCTTACCTTCGTTTCGTTTTGAATACGAATAGCACAGCGAGAGGATTGCGCGGGGGTGTGAGCAGCTTTGGTTCTTTGGGAGAAGATCCGCCAAGGGTGTCCAGGTCGCCGTGCTTCTCGTAGGATTGGGTGTCGTTGAAACTTTATGCTTTGAAATCTAAGAGAGTTTCGGATTTTCACAGTCTCATTGCAATTTCGTCCTTCCTATTTCCATTTTACGCGAGTGCGTCGAGAGAACCAGGTGAGAGTGTCTCCGTGTATTTTTAGCTGAAGCTTCGAAACCCTTCGAAATCCAACCGGGTTTCCAGCTTCGAGGAACTTCGCCTCCCCTTTGTCTAGCATCTCAAACTCGCCGAAACTTAACTAAGAAATCCGAAATTTTACTTTACGATTACATCGTGTAACCCAAAAATCGAGACTTCGTTCAATAAGAAATTAGTACCTCGAGTTTGAAGAATCCCAATTCTCGAAATTTTACAAAATTTCGATTTGGATTTTATTGGGATTCCAAGGAGCTGGTTCCTAACTATTATCGGTAGATCAAATGATCCTTTTAACCACTTGCGCTATAAAGACGTGCCACGCACGTCGAGATGCTTTTGTTCCAAGTCGTCAGCGACGTGTATACCACGTCGATAGGCATTTGTTGCAGAAACAAAAACGACGTGTCCGTCACGTTGGCTAACAGTTAGCTCGCAGATGCGATACGGCGTCAATGTAACGCTTTTCCGCATGTTATATTGTAGAATGCGACACGGGCAACCGAAAGTTAATCTTAGAGCAAGTGATTAACATACAATTTTTACATGAAAGTATTTTCTATGAAAGGAATGATTTTTTAACATACAATTGTTTACAACAGCATTATCCGTCATACGTTTCAGTGCTGTATTATCATTTGCGCGTAATTCTCGTTGAAATTCAGCCATGCTTAATGGATTAAAGTTTCTATCTCGAAATTTATCCGTTTCCCACTTTTCGCGAGCAGCTGTATATATAATCTAGGAACCGAGAATGGCGTGGAAGGGACTGGGGAAGGAAGCTCGTAGAAAGGGCACAGGTGAAGGATGACCGAGGTGTGAAACTAAGGGATGACCGTGTATATCTGCCCCTGCGGGGTTTACAAAAGATTAGGTGGTAATCAGCGGGTATAGAGGAACGTCAGCCAATCGATCGTCGCATTTTCTGATTCAGGCTATTTCTTATACCCGGCAAAGGCTCGTGCCGCGTGTTTTTCCTTTTCGCGATGGTTCATAAATCGCTTACGCAATATTACGGGCGGACGAGAAAAACAAGGAGTACGAGCAGTGCATGCTACATAGAGAATCTGGAATGCCGTGACACGTTTTAAAATTAATTCTATCGCTCGTCCGTTTTTCTTACCTCGTCCTTCGACGAGTTTCGGTTGGGTAAGCCAGCCGATTACTTTTACCAGCGTGGTCGTTCGCGTGTTACCGCGATTATCGTAATCTATCCTCCTTCGCCATTCGCAAACG
This sequence comes from Eufriesea mexicana, assembly GCF_001483705.2. Lineage (NCBI taxonomy): Eukaryota > Metazoa > Arthropoda > Insecta > Hymenoptera > Apidae > Eufriesea > Eufriesea mexicana. The sequence goes on along the minus strand of NW_016915893.1, from coordinate 229,643 downwards.
CAACCTACTCGTCTAGCACTGCGTACGTCGTGTGTGTCTTTTCGCCTACCCTATTAACGGCTAGACCTACTGTCATTTTAGTGCCAGCAGATGCTTATAGAAATTGCCTAGTGATTAGTACGAATAGAGAATTTATTACGAAGGGGAATTCAATAAGCGCAGCTCGTGTCAAGGAGATTATGAACAAGAAAGCACTAATACAAGGTACTACGAGATAAATGGCACACGGATCACTGTATCACGAATAGCGATCACATCGTTATCAACACCTAGTGTGACCCGAATCACTAACCTAACCTAAATCACACGAATTTTATTCAAAATTCCACACTCAACAGGGTCATCTTAACGTGGTATTGTAATCTGGCCTCTGAAATTTGACCTTTGCGATTTTTTTCTAAGGAAACTATGATACGTATCGGCACGCAGTTTTCGCAGTTAGATTTCTTTATTCTTGGAGAGTATTTACAATTTTTTCCCAACGAAATTAATGAAAATTGTGGAAATTATGTATAGGTTTAGGTATATCGCGTTTTTAACAGCGGGCTCGAATGGCTGACGTGATTCCGCGGCATCTGGTTATCAGAATCGAAAAAACCAAGAAGCATCTTAATTAGTATAAATACGGCTATAGCACGAACCATCAAGACAGCGAAATTTCGAAAATTGAGAAAATGGCTGCATTTTGAAGTTTAAATATCGGTTTTCCTCGTGCTTTTGTCCTTTGGGTAGCAAATAAAAATAGAAAAAGGGATCAGATTTTGAAATCTGTGGTTCACGCGATAAAACTACATCCAGCGAAGGTCTCTTCCAATTTTCGAGTCAATCGGTCAACAAAAACGCGAGATATTCCGTCAGCAATTTCGAAAAATATGGTTTCGAGAAAAACGCGTTTGAAGTTTTCGTTGTCCGTTGTTCAATGCCTGTGCGCCGCACTTTAAACCGTTATAACTTTGCTAATTTTGCGAATTCGGATAAATCCTTTTGCAGGGACATTTTCGGAAGCATGTACTTCAAGAAAATGTAAAAAAAAAAATCGACTTTTTCAAGTTGGATTATAACAGTATCACCTTCGCTTACGATATTAGTGGTAGGGTTAGCGTTAAATAATAGTATACCGTATTGTTATCGATGATCTTTGCATACAATTAGACTCACGTGGCCGTTGGATGACAGTCGTAGTAATCGGAAGTCGACTTCACTGATGACACACGTGGCCGCGAGTTTGCCTAACACAATGTTTGTAATTGCCGACAGGCGAGTTTCACTTCTTCGCGGATAATTATCGCACTCAGATAAACTTGAACGACGTCGATACGCAGGCTCACTGATGGCCTCGAAACCGTCGCAGTTCCGTCGTTAATTAGAAACACGGCAGAAAGAGAAGAAACAGAACCGATTAATTTCTTTCTATGGATTGTTTACTTGAAACTCCTGCCTTTTTTCGCCTTGGATTCATCTCTTGCGCGAGTTCCGCCTAGGATTCGCGAATTTTCGGTTCCTCCATCTTGGAATAACCCGCCTCGCGAAATTCCATGACGCTACATCCCGATTTGACCGAAGGAAATTCACTCAGGATAAAAGACAGAGGATTATTTTAAGTACAGAAAGTGAAACACATTGAGTGATTTGAGATTGAGATTGAGATTGAAAAAAGTTCGAAAAGTGGGGTTAATTGGTTGTAGTTATGAAAATGATAGGAGATTAAAATTTAATCCCTTCGTTTAGAATATCGTGTGAGATACGTGGTGAGGAAATCGGTCCGAACATGAGTGAAACGTGTGAGAGACGTGGTGAGGAAATCTGCCCGAACACGAGTGTAACGTGTGAGAGACGTGGTGAGGAATCGCGTCAAACACGAGAGTGACGTGTGAGAGACGAGGCAAGGTAGAGACGTGGTTGGGGCTCAACGTAAACACAGCGGGTCAGGCTCATGGTCAGTTTTCGACGATGTCTTTCCGTCTCAGTTGCGTGTTATTCTTCGACACGTTAGGACGTAGTGCCTCGACGTGAGACTGATTTTCCTGTTGCTGTGCCACGCCCCATCGGAACTTCGACAGTTTTGAACGAGAGTCTGGTTCGTAATATTCATTTTATATACTTTATTATACAATTTATTCACCGTTCTATGAAGAATTTAGGGTGGGTGATAGAGTGATCCATGACCTATAGTAGAGGAATCAGTTCGAAAACTCTTTGTTCTCGTTGGACACTATAATTGTAGGGATACTTTTGATTGGCAAATATAGGGAATAATAGATGTTGTTTAATACCAATATATTATTTATTGCGAACTAAAAGAGACTTAGGAGTAAAGTACAAACTAAAAGATTAGACTATTAACTGAACTATGATCACGTAACTAACACTCGCACATCGATGCTTCTTCAAACTCCATAGGACAGCCCTTGCACCCTCGTTTAAACCTTGCACTCTGTCTTCTTTCATACTCATGCTCTCTTTCTCTATCACGCATTCTCATAGCCTAGCTCTCGGTAGGTCACATACCCTAAACACTCGACGCCTTTTTTTCGCTCTTCGCTTGCCTTCGATATAATCATAAATATTCCGTTCATCCGATCCTAACACGCGGTCACTTGTCCTTCCACGTGCGCTGCAGACGTCACCCTAAACATTCGGCCTGAACCCTAGTCTGCTGTTTATTGTCTATCATCAGCTAGGTAGACCCAAGTATGTCCTTGTATTCATTCTCAAACCCTAGCGTTCCTACATAATTACTCATCGAATTTTAATCCTTATCGGACGCTGGCTTTTTATACGTGACTCTCACTAGGTTGTAGCTGGTTTCGGTAAATATAAGAAAGATTTCCGTCTTGTCACGTCCCACGTGACGAACGCCAGCAACGACAAAGTACCGTTGTCACGTGAGAGGTGATTTACAACCGATAAGGGTTAAAAGTAAACCTCCGAGCGCACTTTCTACGCATACTCTTAGGAAAATTTCGTGTTATTAGGAAAAGTTCTTTATCCAACACGAATTTGCTACACAGTAGCATATTTCCTAGGTTTTTTCCGAAGTCATGGTACAGAGAATTGTCGAAATTTCAGTTCATATTCCGAATTTGTGCAAGCTTCTGAGAGGGTGTGCACACTGTGCATGCATCACGCGCGTCGGTGGAGGGTACTAGCTGAGCGCTTCGTTTATCTTTGAAGATGCACGGGGATATTTTCCAATTGGCGAGTCCCACGCGATCTCGACGTCGCTCTGCAAACGGGTTAAATGCGAATTCCGTGCTCGTGCACGCGCTGGTACAGGATCGCGCGACTTTTCGCGATATTTCAAAACGCGCGGCGACAACCGCGATAAAACGGGTCCTCTCGTATAGATCGACGTGAAATAAATTACACGCCAGAGAAGAATGGCGCCGATGATAAGACTCGGTTCGGCTGCGTGTCGTCAGTTTTATTTCCACTCCGCCAATGAGCGAAATTGCGTAACGCGCGTTACGAACACGCAGGCGGTCCTTCCCTTTGCTGCTATTTATTTTCGCTATAGCCATCGGTCGAACCACGGTCGCTTGTTTTCTGCCGCGATGTACTTTAAGAGAGTGCCTCTAAATTGCTTGGAACCGAACGTCATCTCATACGTTGCTCGTCTCGTTTCTTTGTGCCATTTTCTTCGACTAGGAAGAGACTAGGGGATGAACGGATGGACTGGGGAAAATATTTTGGGAATTTTGACAGTGATAAGATCTTTTCGCGAAGTTACCCTTGTCCTGAATGCAAATAAAATGGCAGGAAGGTTGCTATAGAAGTATCATGGTGCTCGGGGATGGTACGAAATAAATGGTAGAATTCAGGTTCAGACTAATACTACTTTATTTTTGATGGATTAGGATATTTAAAATAGAGTTTTGGCTGATGGAGGGGTTCTTGGTACCGGTGTGTCATTGGTCCTGGTCCTGGGGGTGGCTATCTTGTAGTGTCAAAGTTTGGATGGTTCACTTGAGCTGTGTCAAGGTCCTTGACAGGATATCTGAGAATTCTTCACAGGGGCAACGTTTGAGGTTTCCTGTACTTTTATTGATTTGGTGGATTAGACTGCTCACACAAGTGTGTTTCGTATCCTGCTTTTTTTTACCATTTTTCTTGATTAGGAAGCAATAATAAGAGCTGTTTTTGGAGTCTCAATAGCGATACATCGTTGACACCCGTGATAAGATAAAGATTAACGTCGAACCTACCGTAATATGGCCATTTTTAAATCGTAATAATCTTTCGATTAAAAGTTCCGTAGTTGACATTATCGGTTTAATACTTGTCCATTTTTCTCGGATTTATCTATAGCCCGCAATGTCAACCACGTTCGTTCGATTGGTCGATCGATCGGCCATAGCAGATTTAACGTTAATTCGGTCTCTTCATTAATGAAACACTTGGCTTGCATCCCAGAAACCCGTTATTAAGTTCAAAAATGCTTCAGCGCGTTATCTTCGCTCTGTTCCCTTTTTCCTAGCCAATTGCAAAGAAACGTCAGGGGAACGCGACAAGGTCTCGAAAGTTTAATCTCGAGACAAAGTTTGTACTTGGACGACATTCGTTAGTCTCTAATAAAATTAATTCAGCTCTTTCGTCATCGAGACGACAACTTGGCTCGCACCTGAACAAAACGGCGCGAAGTTCAAGAATGCACGCGTGAGGCTGCAACGGAATGTCAAACTTACCCACTTAGGCTCTTCATGACCCTCCACCTAGCCAGAAAGTCGCGACCAAAAATTGAAGGGACACACTAGCAAGTCGGAAGCTTGATTTCAGAAGCTTTAATCTCGAGACACCGTTCATACCTACGCGATGATAGCTATACACCGATTAGATCCATTCTCTTATTTCGATTCTGCTGTGCTAGTTACCCTATGGATAGTTTTACAGCGCGGTTAAAAGGAAAGAGAAAAATATTTAGACCCTTCGTCGCCTTAGACAACACCTTATACCTTACCTGAAACGAAACGTTACAAAATTCAAGAATGCACGCGTGAGATAGCACCGTAATGTCATCTTACATCCAAGTAGAGCGAGCAAAGTGGAAGACACATAGTAGAGATTATTTCAGAAATTTCAATAACCGACACAGTTAATACTCGTCATTCTTCGATAAGATTAATCCCTTTCAGCGACCTTTGGTCCCCAAAAAGCTTCTCTCAAAAAGCTACTTCTCAGAAAGCTAGGAAATCAGGGAATGCATGCGTGAGGCTGCAAGGTAACGCGATCTTACCCCCTAAGCAGAATGGTGAAAAGTTCACAGGACAGGGTAGTTTTGATTGTTCGAGAAATTTCGAGGCATGTACTCGCGCGACGGTCATTATTCTCCGATAAGATTAATTCAGGCCTTTCGTGTCTCAGACGACACTTGCCTTATAGTGGAACAAAACGGTAGGAAGTTTGAGAATGCGCGCGCGTGGTCCCGGTACGTCGAGACGCCTTGAAAGGCGAGCTGCATAATGAGGCACGGAGTCGCGGCTGTTCGCTCTGAAATTAATTTACCCTCCTCGTCTTGTTCTCCGGGGCGAACATTAGGATTTCTCGCGAGTGTACCGATCGAGCTGGATCTGGTCCGGGAAGGTTAACGGTACCGCGGAATGGCGGAAAAAAGGCAACAACTTCCTCGAGGCCCGCGTAGTTTTGCATTTGGTGTTTCACTCGTCCTCGGCTGGTAATTGCACGGTCGTGTTAGGTCGTCAAGCAAAGGTTGTTGCATGGAAAAAAGGCAACAACTTCCTCGAGGCCCGCGTAGTTTTGCATTTGGTGTTTCACTCGTCCTCAGCTGGTAATTGCACGGTCGTGTTAGGTCGTCAAGCAAAGGTTGTTGCAAACAAACGATGGCCGAGCCGGTTGCACGAGGAGTGATAAGATTAACAGCGTTGCGTTACACGTGCAACACGTAGGCTATCTTGTTGACTTTAGCGAGTACTAGTAGGAGACTTCTTTCGGTTCCTTCGCGTATCTCGCGCACGATTTTCGATGACGCTGCGTTTCCTTCTATGCAAAACACTTTTTTATAGCTTCGCGTCATGCCAGCCTGATTCTCGCCGAGATACACGTCTTACAGAGGTCAAGAATTTGCGTATCGTCGCGTACCATGCAGATAATTTTCGTTGGTGCCGCGTTACACGCTGGATGGGATTTTCAGTAACGCTACACCCTTTTAGTAACCCTGTAGGGAAGACAGCAGTGTCTGGAATAACGTCATAGCGAGGTAGAGAGGTTGAGATTTTCTGCGACGCTTTTCTGGCGGGAAAACGATTCTTCGTTGACGAAATCATGCTGTGTGTTTTAGCACGATCTCTTTCCATAGTTGCGAATTACGTGGACCATAGGACTCGTGGATTGGAGAGTCTTGTTACGATTCTTTAGCTATTCTCAGCGATATAGCACGATCTGTCTATACTCACGGATTCTGTGGATCGTAGGACTCGTGGACTGATGAGTCTTGCTAGGATTCTTCAGTTATTCTGCAGGGATTTATCACGATCTCTCTCCATACTCACGAAGCCTGTGGATCATAGGACTCATGGACTGGAGAGTCTTGCTACGATTCTGCAACTATTCTCAATAATGTAGCACGATCTCTCTCTCCATATATATTCAAGAATTACGTGGACTAAAGAATCCATGGACTGGAAAGTCTTGCTACGATTCTTCAGCTATTCTCAGTGATTTGTCATAATCTCCTATACTCACGAATTCCGTGGATCGTAGGATCCATGGACTGGAGAGAATGCTTCAGCCTCTCAACAATGTAGCACGATCTCTCTCCATACTTACGAATTACGTGGATAATAGGGCCCATGGATTGATGAGTATTGCTACGATTCTTCAGCTATTCTCAGTGATTTATCACAATCTCTCCATACTCACGAATTCTATGGATCATAGGACCCATGGACTGGAGAGACTTCTGCCATTCTCAACAATGTAGTAAGATCTCTCTATATATACTCACGAATTACGTGGACTGTAGAATCCATGGACTGGAGAGTCTTGCTACCATTCTCTATACTCACCAATCTTGTAGACCATAGAACCCATGAATTGAGTGGTATTGCTATGATTCTTCAGATATTCTCAATACTTTAACGCGATTTTTCTTCATACTCACGAATCCATTGAACCATAGTACCCGTAGACTGATGATTCTTGCTATGACTCTTCAGTCATTCTCAGTGATATAGCACGATCTCACTGAATACTCACGAATCTTGTAGAACATAGGACTTATGAATTGCTATGATTCTTCAGCCATTCTCGACACTTTTTAACACGATGTTTCTCCGAATCATTCGCGAATCCCAGTAGATCATAGAAGCCATGAACCGAAGAGTCTCGCTGGCAAACGTAACCAACAACCGCGACAACGCGAGAGAGAACAGAGAATGCTCCTGCTGACACAGAAAGGCCTTTGATAAAATCAATTTAGTCCCATTCCATTAGCCTGTGGTCATTTTTCTTTGACACCTTCCAGCAGATACACACATGCACGCGTCTCGGCGCGCGCAGCCAGCTACGTTTTATTGCACAAAGCATAGTCGTTTGGAAATGCCTGTAAACGAGCGGTCGACGATACACATCGGAGATACCGTGTTCCGCACGGTGACCCAGTTTAACAGGCAGCCCTCTAATACGCCCCAAGATTCTGTTCGACACCGATGCTAGAACCGCGTAGCTTTATGCCTCCTATACATGACCACGCCACCGGATACTGCAGAAATATGCATGGAAATGGACTCACTGGATGACCAGAACCGGCGCCACTGGTCCCAGGTTAGAATTTTCGCGCTAACAACCCCTCCACGCTTTTAAATCCACCCGTTCAACGTCTACCCTCTGGTAGCCTCTGTCTCCGTTTCTATTTTCCCTTGCTCTACCCCATTTTTCCTTCAACTTTCGTGTTTCGAATGCGAGACCACGAGGAACGTTGCCTCGATAGAAACATCGGAGGAATCAGTGGCCAAGGTACCGGGTTCTGTTGTTCCGCGTCACGAGGTCTTGCTTGTGTACCCTGTAATTCGTGCGATGGCCGGGTGATTCACGGCTTGGTGGGCCAAGGCGAACAAACAAGCTATCTAATCGAATTTACGAAAATAGATGGGACGGTAACAACTGTGTTTGCGTATCTTCTTTTCTCCTTTGTATCTTGCGAGGTTGAACGGGAAGAAATTCCGTTGCTGCCTTTGGCAGGCACCATTTCCCCTGTCCACCTCAAGTGTCCACGATCCTCGCGTTATTTATGGCGAAATTTGTCGCAGTTGAACGCGGATCACGTGGTGGTCCGGTTCTCGAACAACGCGTATCAGTTCCATTCAAGCGCAAGATTAATTTTAACGCAGACCCTGAAATTACACCGCCCCACTCGTTGCCATGTCAGAGAGGGACAAGCGTTCTCCGCTGGTCTTTCTGTTTCCATTAATAGTTCACAGCCGCGTTGCTCCACGCGTGGAGAGCTCTATCGACGGACGGATTCTTCACGTCGTGTGCTGCCAAATGCACCCATAATTGCATTTTAATTGGTTCCCATCTCTCGGCGAGGAGAACGAACGCGGCGCGACCGACTTCCACCGACTTCCACTGACTTCCACTGACTTCCACCGACTTTGTTGCCTCTTGCGCGCATCGCTGCCGCAGATTCCAGATCGTCGCGAACTCTATGGACGATGATGAACGATTCCGAGTTTAACGATCGCTGGAGAAACTGTTGGACGATCGTCGAACAGCAATTCGTTGCTTCCTTTCGCGAGATTCCTGTCTCGTCTACTCGGTCGCGCGCCAGAAGCCTAGGAAGACATGTCAGCCGGGAAGCGACCGGCATAATTTATATGTAAATACCGTTGTCTCGTTCGTTTACATCGAAATCGAAATTCTTCTCGGTGGCAATCTGTTTCGAACGGAGCGTTGTTTTCGCGAGAAATATCCAGGCTAATTTTTCGCGGACATTTTTCTTCCGTACCCCATCCTGACCTTTCGTGCCGTTTTATTCCGTTTCCAAGACGGATTCGAAGACGTATGAGCACACACGAGCTTGCGAGATGTATCTCTACGTGTTAGACCTCGGATTCCAATGTTCCTTTTAAATTTTCAGTCGAAACGGGACGGAATTAATCTTATTCCTCGATGGAATTAATGCCGGCTATTCGATTACGTTTCGCGGAATCGACACGAGATAAAGGCACTTAGCCTCCTCGGCGAAACAACTTTATTAATCGCGATATCCGCAGCCTGGTATTTTCGCCAGCGACTTACAAGGCTTTGGATTTCACTCGAGCAGAATCGCACAGCCTTACAATTCGACTCCATAAATTCTAAAATGGACTTCTCCGCTGGTTCTTGATCCAGACAGGTTTTCTCTTCTTGGCAATCGATGCAAAACGAACTGGTGCTCGCCGATTTCGTAGCTGCAGTTATACCTTGAAACGCGCTTTTATCACCGACGTATTAGCCCTAAAAATAATGCCTCCTCTTTTATTAATTCGAGATAAAATCGAGGCAAGTTGAGCCTCGCGAATATCCCAACCGTGTTACGTGTATCTCCGGTTTATCCCCGAGTTACATCCTCGATCTGGCCGAGTTTCGAATTAGACGCGGAGAAATAATTAGATCGATCATCGATTTCTTTCCATAAATAGCCTAAAAGCTCTCACGCTCATTGCCAGATAATATCCGCTCGTCTCCCAGCTCTTTTTCTCTCCTCTCACGAGATTAATGCCTCGAAATTAATCTGTCGCGACGTCAGATTTTACGATACGGATCGTTTCGATCGGAATTCAGGATCAAGGTCTGGGTTTGCTCGGTTCCAGCAGTCAGCATCGGACGAAACACGCGTAACGCGTGTTCCTCGATGCGTGCGCGTCTGTGATAGATAAAAAGGGTCGGTCACCTCTTCTTATCGGAGTCGGTGCACGAATATTAATTCATCGACGAGTCGGAACGATCGTTCCACGTCCGTGTGCCCTGGGGAGAGAACGTTCTTGCGAAACGTTCGAGCTATTAAAGTCGGCGACCGCGGACTCCGTCTCTTTCGCGCAACGACCGCGAAATTCTCTTTCTTTCGACACACTCTGTAATTTCCTTTTTCTCCTTTCTTCTCTGCGAGCTGCGCGGGGTTTAATTTGCGTCGACTTGTCGCGCCATGCGTTATAACCGCGTCGTTTTCGTCGCTCCGTTCCTCTTTGCGCTGGTCCAGGTTGCGTACTTCGCGATTCGCGTTTGTCTGGTGTTTCGTTCTTGTTGGGAGCTTCTTAGGTACCTCTTCCGTCGCATAATCGCGTCATTTTCGATGCTTGGTTCGCTTTTTCGCCAGTCCAGGTCGTGTTTATTGTGTCGTTCTTGCTTGGGATTTCTTAGGTACCTTTTCCGTCGCATAACCGCGTCATTTTCGTTACTTGGTTCCCTTTTTCGCTGGCCCAGGTCACGTTCTTCGCGATTCGCGTTTGTCTAGTGTTTCGTTCTTGTTGAGAGCTTCTTAGGTACCTTTCCCGACGCATAATCGCGTCATTTTCGATGCTTGGTTCGCTTTTTCGCCAGTCCAGGTTGTGTTTGTTGTGTCGTTCTTGTCAGGGACTTCTTAGGTACCTTTTCCGTCTCATAACCGCGTCATTTTCGTTACTTGGTTCCCCTTTTCGCTGGTCCAGGTCACGTTCTTCGTGCTTCGCGTTTGTCTGGTGTTTCGTTCTTGCTAGGAAAGTGTTAGGTACCTTTTCCGTCTCATAACCGCATCATTTTCTCGATGCTTGGTTCCCGTTTTCGCTGGTCCAGGTCACGTTCTTGTCTTCCTGTCTCGTTCTTGTCAGGAATTTCTTAGGTATCCTTACCATCGCGTAACCATGTCATTTTCGTCGCTTGATTCTCCTTTTCCTCGGTCCAGGTCGTGTTTCTCTGCTGTCTCGTTCTTCCCGGGAACTTCTTAGGTATCTTTTCCGTTGAATAACCGGGTTCACCTCTGTGGTGTATCGCGTTAAGTTTCTCGTTAAGAAATAAAAGGAGTGGAAGTCGGCTGTTCGATACCAGTTCTATTATCGCTGGCTCATAGATCGCTCGGGATTATTAACGATAGCGCGAGTTCGTTATGTAACAGGCTGGCCGGATAAAAGTTTAGTATCGATGGATAGCGACTTAAGAGGATGGAGATTTGTTTGGAGCCAGTTGAGGTTAGATAGTTGGTCGATATGGCTCGTTGGTCGCTTGAGATTGGTATAGAGATTTTAAGCTTGGAAAATATTTTTCAAGCTTAAAATATTATAGTCGTATTTGCATTTCACTTTATAGTACCTCTCTGTATATTTTAATGCACACTGCAAGTTTCTTTAGGTTAACGTAGCGAAGAATTCGAATTTTACCGAGATTATTTCGAATTTCGGTTCAAATTTCGCGGGCTAATCATTGGAATTGTCTCATTTATAATTATAACGTTCACTATGTTCTATATTCTTACAATTTTTCTTCGGGTAAGTTTTCTTCGGTCACAGTAACAAAGAATTCGAAACAAGTTTAAATTTCGATTCAAATTTCGCGCGCTTTGCCGAAGATGGCGTAAGTCGAAGGAAAAATACGGAAGCCATGATACATTTGTTACAGTATTTACTACGCTCTTCACTTTTACACTTTCCTGTACATTTTACTGCACGTTATAAGCATCTTTGGGTCAAAGTAACGAAGCCCTCGAAATTCGCTACAATGAATTCGAATTTCGACGAAATTTTCGATCGGATAGCGCGGATTGTAATTACCTTCGATTTTCGCGCAGAAAATTTCCGGTTTCAGCGCTCACTTTCAATGCATCTTTCACTTAAACGTATAATTTAGACGATAGCGTAAAAGCGATGCGGGGATCTACTTTCCGGAGTGGCGGATATTGAGAATGTTTTGTACGAGCCGAGACTTTTAATGGCTTCCATGAATAAGGATTTAAAGTTGTGCATTTATTGTATGCTCGAGTCGCCACGTCGAAAGGTACAAATTTACGCTGCTTCTCCTCAAAGCAGCCCACGGGTTCCAAGTACACAGCTTGCGACGAATATTAGCGCAATGGACGCATGAGAAACAACCATAATATTCCGACAGGGCTATAAATGTTTTCTTGCCACACAATGGGGCTTTTCATCGTGCTGCCACGATTTTATTAGCTTCTGTCTAAAGGCATCTGTCATCTGCCATATTTTTCCTTTTCCTTCACACTAGAATCACCGAATCGATTAAAATGATTAATTTTCCATTTCCAAAATTAATATTCTTCAACATTTCGTTGTATCATTTTAATCATTATTGTATAAAATTATTTAATATTTTAATTTATCATCAACTTCACGCGAATTTTCATTTCCCTTTCGTACATTTCACTTTTCTGCAATAAATATATTTTGTTACCGATTTATTAACTAGGATATAAACTAGGATACAGACGGAATGATCGATTTCAAACTTTTAATTAAAAATTCCATATTCAACGTGATCGCTTTGGTTCCGTAATATGCGTATAACCAATTTTTCAACATCTCCTATTGTTCCATCTTGTTTGACATTCTTCTTCTTTTATTCCATCATTGACCAATCATCCGGTCACCTGAAATAAATCCATCGTTAAAATACTTCCGAGAAATAAAAATATAAAGATATTTCTTCACCACTTGCGCCATACTAAAATAAATAAATTGAAATTTACTTTTTATACATTTACGGTGTATAACGAGCTTACAACCGTATGCCAAATCCATTCCGCGTATGATATACACACGAGACCCAAGGCACGCTGTTAACTTGGCATTTTCTCTCTAACGCAATTACGATTCATTCCACTTTGATCAATGTCACACACTTTCTCCTTCCTTTGACGTACCTTTCAGTACGCAACTGTGGACCCCGTGTATTTTGCCAATAACCCTCTCGAATTTTCTTCCCATCAACGCGGAAGGCATTTAACGAGCGAACGACTCGTCCCCTTAGCAAGAACGCGCAAACGCTCGCTGTTATCACAATGGCCAAGGAATATCGTGATTACACGTGTGTCCATGTGCGTGCCGGTCGATTTACCAGAGCCTCGTATCCTGTAAACAAGTCCCGCGACAGCGTGACGTGAGTCCGATGAGCATTTTAATTATTACTCGCGGTCGGAGTGCCATTCGCATCGGACGCGCAACGCCGGCGACTCGCCGACCATAATCACGGTTAATATTTCGAATATTCGTATGGTTATCCCGAAAAATAAATCGCGAATTGCCGCCTCTCGCGGATAAATGAACGATAGACGCGAACGTTTTTCAGGTTTAACCCCGACACGGAATTAATGGCCCGACCGTGAGGCTGATGCAGCCACGCACATTCGCGGCTCGTCTTTTAATTAACCACTTTCAAACCCCGAAATTGGAAACGAGGGATCGCGTTGCCGGGATGCCGTATTTGTAAAAACCAAGCCAACGTTGGAAATTCGTGCCGCATCTTTCAATTACCAGGCTGAGGTTATTAAAATGCGCGGAACTGTGCACCAGCTATTGGCTGCCTGCACCGATGCAACGAGTCTTCGTGTTCTTGCGGTAACGAATGGTCGAGATTATCGGGGAAGTCGGTGATTCTGAAGGGATGTCGTGGGTATTAAAGAACGAAGGCTATTGGTATTAAAGGACATGTCGTGGGTTATTAAAGAACTATTTCGCGCTAATAGAAGCTTTATTACGCGAGGGTGGCTGGTACATGGGACACGGTGTCTTCGAAAAGCTCCGTCTCGCACTCTAGTCACGAATGAATTGTTTTTTCCTGGGCCTAGGCCCAAATGTTCGAGGTGGTCCTCGAGTCATGGGACGCTGATCGTGAAGACATAAACCAGGGCACCATTGACACGGGACTTTTCATGTTTCTAGGAGTGGAAATAATATCTAGGCTTTCCTTTTTCGCATCAACGGATGCGTTCCTACAATTGTAATCGAGAAAATAGAATGGAAAGAAAATGAGATAAAGTATTTACAAATGTCGCGAATGAAACGATGGGACTGGAAGACGAGACTAGGTTTATTTTTCGTTGAAACGAAAGAAACTACGAGTACCCTAGCTAGTGTAATTGCCTTTCTGAACCAAGTCGACGAATCTTCCTTGCTCTTGTCTTCATTCAAACAAAATGGCCGAGTGAAATCAGAGGCTTAAGTAGAAAAAAAAAGAAATGGAACGAAATGGAAAGGAATTGGATCGAATATAAATGTGACATATAAGGTGACGAGATCGAGAGTGCGAGACGAGGCTAGTTCCATTTCTCGTTACAATGAAAATTAATATCTGGACCAATCGAATGACTCTTTTGCTCCCTTATTCCTATTCGAAATGAAACGAAACATTTTTCCTAGCTTTTAACCCTTTGCACTCGAGGGGGACAATCAGTCGCCATTTAATTAGATTCTAAAGATCGATGTTAATTAATATATCGAATTTAAATTACTCAACGATGAAAATCTTCGAATTACTACTTTTCTGTAAGGGAAAAGTCGTCGAATGCAAAGGGAATTTTTTAAATAAAATATTCGAAAGTCTATTCTTCGCCCTCGTCTTTTTATCGGAATAAAATATCCCGGGTCCCCATATTGTCGCCAAAAATTCACAGAATGAAGCACGAAAAATAAAAATGAAATATAAAGGAAAATAGTCGGGGAAAAATATTTTTTACGATGTAAGTGTCGTGCATGGCGCGACGGAGATACGGAACGAGATCGAAAGTAGAAGTCAAGGCTAATGGCGTCCGACGATCGAGTCTCCTACTTGTTAATTCCACGTTCGAAGCGAATCGATATCCACGAAGAAACGCTGTAGCTATTTCACGATGTACCGAGCCCCGATTCTTTTGCCTTCCGAGCTTTATCGAGATATTGCCTCGCGGTGAGCCGGCCGTGAGATAAGGCGGTTGGGGGTAATTGCATTTTTCCCTTTCTCGAAACGCGCTTTCACGACACTTAGCATCTGCACAAGAGCGAGCACCGGGATCGATCGCAGCTGTATGACGTACGTGCATACGCGAGGCAACGGGCTGACTTTCATGTGGCACGACGTTCATTCTTCTCCCTTCCTCCCCCGATACACTTTGGTATCGATAATTGTCGCCGCGATTCCGACACTCGATTTCGAAGTCGAAGTCGCGGGTGATTAACGATTCGTTACGAAATTTGGAAATTGAACTCTTTCGCATACTGTTTGGGTGTTTCTAATTTCATTTCGATTGCTTCGTTTTGACGTATCGTATTTAATTTGTATTATTTTATTGTATAATTATTGTTAGTACGATGGAAGTACTGCGAGAAATGTGATAAATGGATTCATAGATCATTGTTTGATACGCGTCTAAAAGTATTATAATGTGGTTTGAATTTGGTATTTGATTAATCGATAATTGAGCTTTTGCGGATGAAGGAGAGATGAAGATAGCGATGCTTGGATCCGCCATTTTGGACGCTTTCTTCAAAAACGTTAAAAATGTCGATTACTCGTGTAAGTTTATTTATCTAATTATAGAGTTAATTTGCGTACCAGAATGGGAGGTGAAATGTTACTATTTTGGTTCATATCGAAAAATCGAAATTAACCTTTTGATTTATAATGTGACGTAGAGCGACACACGTGGCGTGGATTATTAATCGTATTCAACGAAAGTGGGGTGCAGTCGTGCTGCCTGTATTCGTATCAAAATTTAATTCTAACTCCGATTATAAACCCAAATTACAAGATTCAATTATCGAATACACGTCACGTATAATATTTTAGTGCCTGGCTTTAGACAGGGTTAAAACAAACAGCTAATATTGACGCATATACCAAGGCATCGATTCTCGCGATACTCTAACCTGAGATCAGTTCTCTTAATTCCTACGCGACGTCATCGGCACACCTCGTTAAGTCACGGTAAAATCAAGTTGGTTTTATAAATTCCACTCCCGTGACACGCTCCGTCGACGAATCGTATTTTCATATAAAACACGCGAGTCAATCGGAGAATAAAATAAGACGGGAATGCCCAACGAAAATCCGATAGCCAATTCTCCGTTGTAATCCGAATAGCGTGTGGACTCTTTAATTTTCCCTTTTTTCCTTCTCTCGATGCGTCTAAATTGCCGCGCTTCCAGCTGACCCAGTTTCCACGCAAAAACTCTCTGCGTCACGCTGCAAATTGTGTTGTGCATAAGGGACCTTCCTCAACCCCCGTGTAATCTCGTAGAACCGATCGCGAACCAGGTTCGAATGATTATAAGGCGGCCGAAGAGATTAAATTCCCGTTTAACGAGATTTCGTTACATTCGTTCAAGCCGCAACGCGAATTCCGACGACGCGTGTCGTGCTTCCTCTCGTAACGAAGGGCGTCGAATGACCGCTCGCCAGCACGTCCTGCGCGGACACGGCTGCGCAGTGGCATTCGGGCTCCAGCGGGGTTCGATTATGCATCGTGGCAGTGGAGTTCGCACGTAGGCATGAAACATGCACGACGCGTTGTTCGACGAACTTTACGTGGTATTTTCGGGGATAGATCGACGTCGTGGCGTCAGTTGGACGTTCCGAAGATTCGACTAAGAGTAAGTTCACTTTGGAATCCGCTTAACCGTTCTAACCGGAGATTTCATTTCCTGTCCCGTAAATCTTTGTCGCCTCCGCGAGCTGTTAGCCGCTACGCGGCGGCGCACGTGCAAAACCAGCGTTCAATGAAACCACGAGGCCCCGTTAATGGATATATTTCTATTTTACAAGCGAATCCCACGCGTCTCGTCAATCAACTCAACTCCGCGCACCTTTTGGAACTCGTTATTGCTTCCTTTGCGTGTTTAACCCCTCCCGCCTTGCGATTCCCTCGGTGACTGTATAGGTTAGATTTAGCTGTTCGCTGATTCGAGACTTTAAGGCGCGAGACGTAATCTTTATCTGATAATCTGCGCTGTTTTTAATTTAAATTAAACATCAAGCAGAATCGGGAATATGATTAATTATTTGTTACAAGCGAGCGGGAAATTATGAAACGAGGATTTCAAATTCGTTCCTGGCGGTTGATATATATTAGTCCGACCAATAATGTCGAAATTTTACCACAGATGGCACTACCGTTTGTTTCTCTGTACAAAGCAACATTCGAAGCATTTTATTAGATATAATCACATGGTAATCGAATTAAATTTTTCTCTAAAGAAATAAAAATTGATTACCTTCTCCTAACCTAAACCAATCGAATCTTCCAAGAACTATTCATAAGGCCCGAAAACATTTATTCTCCTGCCCACCCCGATAAAATTCGTTCTCGTCCAATCCGACTCGCTTGCATCGATCCAATCCATCAATCCAGTGAAACCGAACAAAGCCAAACACCGAACAACACCGACCAACGGAAAACAAAAAAATCGAAATAAAGGAAGAATCCCATAAACCCTTTCGGACATCCAATCCGCGACATCCGCGGTGGCTCTCCAAACAGCCCGTATGGGTCCATTAATTTAGCGAAAAGTAATCCCGTGTCGCATTGTCGCGGGCCCTGTTTGTCCCTTGCAGCCCGGGGCAGAAGCGCGTGGCCCATCAGAGAAATGGAAAATTAATGCGTGGTGCGGTAGCCAGTGAGTGAGCGGGAACTCACGGAAAAACTGGGTCACTGGGTCGTGCTTGGCTTCGTATCGAACCTGCATCTGCATCCGTGCGCGAGGCTCGAGACGTCTTTCGAAGCGCGTGCGAGAGGGTGGCGGAGCCTCGGTGGCCATAAGGGGTGGCCGGCGTATGCGTGGCGTCGGAGGATTCGCGAGTCGGGGGCGGGAAATTTCGCCGATGGGAACACGCGACGAAAGTGAAAACGACGTGGTCCCGACGTTATAGGCCGACACTCAGAGTACTCGCGTACGCCGCTTCTTTTAGAGGCGGCCATTAACCGCGTGTACGGGTCCTATGAAACCGGTATATTTAATTAACCCCTCGGTGTCGACTGACGTCTGACATGTACGCTTTGGTATGGGACTCGGCGTGTTGCTTGCGCCTACGCGACCATCTTGGCGTAGGGCGAGAAGGGAAGGGAGCAATGGCGGAAATTGAAATATTTTCGCGAAAACAGGGAATTAGTCGAAAGCACCTTATTATGATTATGGGGTTTAACTGTAAAATATATATATTCTCTTTTAAAGTCTTTTATTACTCAAGGAAGATATATCTGTCTTTGAGTGCTTCTCTAGAGAGACTGACCGATTCGTGAGAAAGTGTTAAGAGGATATAGTGCGTTCGAGAAAAGAAGGCACAACGTATTTACATTCTCATGGCTATTTTTTAGAAACAGTGACCGATGATCTTCATTACTGTTTTTGGCCAATAGTGGTCACTGCCTGTGATCATGGGATGACTAAAAACTATATGTAAAATAGTAATTACCGAGATACACACGTTTACAAGATTTTCTAAACGAATTGACGCTGTTTGCGAACAAATACCTGTATATTCGTCGATATTGGTCTCTACAAATTTGTTAACTCACGAGTAGGAGTCAAAGGGGGAATATTTTAATTTTCAGACATGTGTACATTATTTCATCCGTGATCAGGGTGTACGCGAAGTTTCGAGAGTAGTTAAATTCTTTTAATCGCACGTCAAGAGGACCAAAGTAATTTCCGCGCAATTTCGCGTGCTCTTTCCAACAATTCCACGTCTCGTTACTTCGTATTTACGCAAATCGTTAATTCGGGAATTAAAAAATAAATGGTCGGGACGCGGCTCGCCGGTTCAGGAAGAATTCGCTGGTCGGAAAAGCGCGTAGGCGTTTGAAAGAACGATAATCCGCGAAGGCAGGATGTGACTAAATTTCATATTCTAATCCGTCCTGTTTATCTCTTTGAAACGAGACGAAGTGGCTATCTCCGTTCCTCCCGGCATCTGTCGCTTAACTCGTGCGGAACCCATTTATCCACTTTCTTTACTTTTCCTATTTGCGACGAATAATTGTGAAACGGGTTACTTTCGTTTCAAACCCTGTCTCTCTGCGTTTGTCGCAAACTGATCTCACTGATGTCCTTTAAAACGTTACCTTCGATGTCACTTCCGCTCTCCACTTATTCCAAGGTTGTCCAAATTGTTCTCAAAGATCGTCGATGATGCGAAGTGACTCTAATGATATAATAATTCCTTTTCAAACGCAAAAATACCTACAGCTTTGGGGTTGCATCCGCGTGTGGATGTTTCAGGTGAATCGGTTTAATTAATATAATATGGTTGTTGATAATTGGAAACCAAGTAGAATTGCAACGCGTTTGCAAATCTAAACCGAGCATTGATTTCTCTGGTATGTCATCTTTGTTTTATAAATACCATGCTCGCGTTAAAAATACGATATTCCGTGTATTTTCATTTCCCCGTTCGAGCGACCGGTTCTATCGCATAATCTGCATCACCGTGGCAAAAATAAAAATTCGCATTCAGAAGGGGTGCTTTTATATATCGCGTACAGAGTTCCCGAGCGAGGCACACCGCGTTCGAGGAGTTTCAACCCCCGACAGATGGGGTGAAATACGCATATACCGCGTAACTCACGGAACAGGATAAGCCCGATCGAAGCAACTGCGATGTACGAATTTCTTGTCGAACACGTGATGGTATAATTACGTTTCCATGGGGAGGTGGATAAGAGATTGTAAATTGAAAGATGGTCGGTAAACGAGAGTAACGTTGGATCGTTAGACGAAGGAATCGCGACTAGCCGGACGTTTCGAGGGTCCTTTGCCCTCTTCTGGATTAGAAAACAATGTAGGGAGGATCCCCGAATGCCAAATTATATTCACCCTTAATGGCATGCGGGGTTTTAGAGGCTCGAGAACCCTGTCGTAGAAGCTTCCCCCGACTCTGTATTTACCTCGCTTGCAGCTCGTTTGATCGGTACGTCGTGATACCGATTTTTGTAGAGGCGTATTGCGTGATTAGAAGGAATAGAGAAGACAAGTAGTAAGGAAATTTTGAAATTTTCTATTGGGATGTATCTCGATAAATTTTGTAAACATCTGAAGTGACTTTTTCCATATTTAACTCCCCCATAGCTCGTTTAATCGGTACATAATGCCATCCATCAACGTGTAATTCGTGATTCCTTTTATCCAATTTTTGAAGAGGTGTATTGCGTGATTAGGATGAATGGAGAAGACAAGTAGTAAGGAAATTTTGAAATTTTCTATTGGGATGTATCTCGATAAATATTGTAAAAATCTCGGATGATTTTTCCCTATTTAATTCCCTCATAGCTCATTTAATCCGTACATCGTGTCATCCATCAACGTGTAATTCGTGATTTCTTTTATCCAATTTTTGAAGAGGTGTATTGCGTGATTAGGATGAATGAATAAGACAAGTAGTAAGGAAATTTTGAAATTTTCTATTGGTATGTATTTCGATAAATTTTGTAAAAATCTCAGATGATTTTTTGATATTTATCATTATTTCATCCGTGATCAGGGTGTACGCGAAGTTTCGAGAGTAGTTAAATTCTTTTAATCGCACGTCAAGAGGACCAAAGTAATTTCCGCGCAATTTCGCGTGCTCTTTCCAACAATTCCACGTCTCGTTACTTCGTATTTACGCAAATCGTTAATTCGGGAATTAAAAAATAAATGGTCGGGACGCGGCTCGCCGGTTCAGGAAGAATTCGCTGGTCGGAAAAGCGCGTAGGCGTTTGAAAGAACGATAATCCGCGAAGGCAGGATGTGACTAAATTTCATATTCTAATCCGTCCTGTTTATCTCTTTGAAACGAGACGAAGTGGCTATCTCCGTTCCTCCCGGCATCTGTCGCTTAACTCGTGCGGAACCCATTTATCCACTTTCTTTACTTTTCCTATTTGCGACGAATAATTGTGAAACGGGTTACTTTCGTTTCAAACCCTGTCTCTCTGCGTTTGTCGCAAACTGATCTCACTGATGTCCTTTAAAACGTTACCTTCGATGTCACTTCCGCTCTCCACTTATTCCAAGGTTGTCCAAATTGTTCTCAAAGATCGTCGATGATGCGAAGTGACTCTAATGATATAATAATTCCTTTTCAAACGCAAAAATACCTACAGCTTTGGGGTTGCATCCGCGTGTGGATGTTTCAGGTGAATCGGTTTAATTAATATAATATGGTTGTTGATAATTGGAAACCAAGTAGAATTGCAACGCGTTTGCAAATCTAAACCGAGCATTGATTTCTCTGGTATGTCATCTTTGTTTTATAAATACCATGCTCGCGTTAAAAATACGATATTCCGTGTATTTTCATTTCCCCGTTCGAGCGACCGGTTCTATCGCATAATCTGCATCACCGTGGCAAAAATAAAAATTCGCATTCAGAAGGGGTGCTTTTATATATCGCGTACAGAGTTCCCGAGCGAGGCACACCGCGTTCGAGGAGTTTCAACCCCCGACAGATGGGGTGAAATACGCATATACCGCGTAACTCACGGAACAGGATAAGCCCGATCGAAGCAACTGCGATGTACGAATTTCTTGTCGAACACGTGATGGTATAATTACGTTTCCATGGGGAGGTGGATAAGAGATTGTAAATTGAAAGATGGTCGGTAAACGAGAGTAACGTTGGATCGTTAGACGAAGGAATCGCGACTAGCCGGACGTTTCGAGGGTCCTTTGCCCTCTTCTGGATTAGAAAACAATGTAGGGAGGATCCCCGAATGCCAAATTATATTCACCCTTAATGGCATGCGGGGTTTTAGAGGCTCGAGAACCCTGTCGTAGAAGCTTCCCCCGACTCTGTATTTACCTCGCTTGCAGCTCGTTTGATCGGTACGTCGTGATACCGATTTTTGTAGAGGCGTATTGCGTGATTAGAAGGAATAGAGAAGGCAAGTAGTAAGGAAATTTTGAAATTTTCTATTGGGATGTATCTCGATAAATTTTGTAAACATTTCTAGTGATTTTTTCCCTATTTAATTCCCTCATAGCTCATTTAATCGGTACATAGTGCCATCCATCAACGTGTAATTCGCGATTCCTTTTATCCAATTTTTGAAGAGGTGTATTGCGTGATTAGGAAGAATGGAGAAGACAAGTAGTAAGGAAATTTTGAAATTTTCTATTGGGATGTATCTCGATAAATATTGTAAAAATCTCGGATGATTTTTCCCTATTTAATTCCCTCATAGCTCATTTAATCCGTACATCGTGTCATCCATCAACGTGTAATTCGTGATTTCTTTTATCCAATTTTTGAAGAGGTGTATTGCGTGATTAGGATGAATGAATAAGACAAGTAGTAAGGAAATTTTGAAATTTTCTATTGGTATGTATTTCGATAAATTTTGTAAAAATCTCAGATGATTTTTTGATATTTAACTCACCCATAGTTTGTTCCATCGATATATCGTGACACTGATCAACGTGTAATTCGTGATTTCTTGATCCCAATTTTTCTAGAACCTTATTGTACAATTAAAAGAAAAGGAGAGGAAGCAAATAATTAGGCGCGAATTTTGAAATTTCGTATCACGCTCCATATAAGACTTACGTTAATAAATTCCTCCGAATTTTGCAATTAATTACTCGATACCTTGTTCAGTTGCGTAGCTCTTCATATAACTTCTCGTTCCTTCGAATCGAACCTTGTGGGATAATTTATGCGCAATTAAAATTCCGTATTGCGATACATACAAGTATTACATTAATGGATTCTATCTTTCCGTAGCTCGTTTAATTGGTACAATTTGTTCTTCCTCGAATTGTCGAGCTTCATCGAGGCGTGCTATATACGTTTTAAAAATCTCGTATCACGATACGTGTAAGCGTTACATCGGTGGACTTTGTCATAAGAGCTTCGCGTAATCTTCCAATATTTATTTCACCTGCAGCTCGTTTACTTGTCGCGACTGTCCGAATTGAATTTTATGGAGCCGTATTATGGGATTGAAAAATTTTCTGTCGTGATACATATGAACGTTCCAACGGTAAGCTCTGTCATGAGAGCTTCCTATAGTTTCTCTACATTTATTTCACCTGCAACTCGTGTACTCGACACGACTGTTCTTCGCATCGAATTTTACAGAGACGAATTACGCGATTGAAAAATTTTGTAATTTTATCGCTATGCTTGTAAATGTTCCATCGGTGAGCTCTGTCATGAGAGCTTCCTATAGTCTCTCTACATTTATTTCACCTGCAATTCGTGTACTCGACACGACTGTTCTTCGCATCGAATTTTACAGAGATGAATTACGCGATTGAAAAATTTTGTAATTTTATCATTGTACATTTAATTGCTACATCGGTAGACTACCATAAAAGCTTCGCATGGTCTTCCGACAATTATTTAATTCCCAGCTGGCTTAATTGCTACAACATTTCCCTTCTTCCTCATACGCGTATCATACGATAAAACAACGTTGCTTTACGATACACAGACGAACTCTAGCTAATTATTTCCCGTTTCCAACGATTTAAAAAGTTGGAACGATTTGGAAATTTCGTACCACGACACGGTGTTTCGTTACGTTACCAAGCCCCTGGCAAGGGTTGCGAATAGCGAATCGAACAGCGTAACTGAACCCGACGACCACTTCCTGTTTCTGTCTGATTAAATCGTAATGGACCGTAGGATGATCTCTCATTTGCGCGATAACTGAACTATTCCTGCGTATTTCCTGCCTCGTTCGATCCTCCCTCGTTATTTTTTGCGAATCATATTCATCGTTCGTCCGTTTAAGCTTGCCTCGCTATCGAATAATTTCCAACCACGTATGTAACCTACATACGTCTCTCGTATCAAAATCATCCCGCCAACGTCTCTTCCACTACCGAAATAGTCTCGGCTCTGCACGAGAAACGAAGATACGAGAACCCGACGAGATCGGGATAACTTTGATTAAAACTAACGCGGCCATCGAGAGGAATTACAGGCATCGGAGGGGTGAAACGAGCAAAGCTTTGGCGAGGAGCACTCTATTAGCGAATTTTTACCACGGTCCAACCGATCTGCCACAGTGCAGGGACCGTTTAATGGCTGCACGAGCACTCCCGCTGCTCGCAAAAATAACGAAACACGCGACAACCGTTTGACCAACGACCTGCCGGAAGTCGCAGTCAGTCGATATTTGGTCCGGGTCCAAAGCCGATTTTCGACTGTAATTTCGGCTTCGTGGATCTCGCTAGATTAAATTCGATTCTACGACTTCCCATTTAATAACGCTCGTTAAGTTCTCAACGAACGGGTTAATTTCGCGACTGTCCGGTCGAATTCGCGTGATAAAAGTCGATATCTCGTCGATGTGACTCGCGAAACGGAATAACTCTTGCCGAACAAATTGTCGCGAAAAATGCTTTCCCTTTCTTTCCTATTTTTTCATCCCTCCCTCTATCTTTCCGTCCGTTGTTCGAACCGGGCTTCATCGAGCCTTCGCAATTATCTTTATTAAACGCGCTCCACTCCACGATGCCGTGTTCCCGACGATTCGGTGTTAGTTTGACCTAATTGGGTACAACGGGACCACCTCGAATTTTGTTGTAAAAGAGGGAAACACGGAAACAAAAATAGCCAGATTTATCGCTCGCGATGACATGCCTATATTTGCTTCTTAATACTCCGACCACCGATCTTTAACGTGTATTTAATCAAAATGTTGTTAATAAAAAAGTTAATAAAAATTGGAGTGGTGCGATGAAGAAATAGGCGTACATTTTTAATTCTTTGCACTCGAAAATTTTCTTCGTGTTTAAAAACAACAATTCGAAGCTTTTCTTATATTTTTGTTGTAATATTAAAACAAATGGCGACTAAGAGTTGTTTCTCGAGCGCAAAGAGTTAATAATGGAAAACACGGAAGATTCGCTGATTTTGGTGCGAAAAGAGGTTAGAATTTTCATCTTGAGGTCCAAACTGTGGATTCAAAAGCGAATCGATCATTTCGATCAGCTCGATCGTTCCAAGTTCCCAGGCAATTCGAATTTCCATCTCGCGGATATTTCGCGGGATTTAAATGGAGATTTAAAAATGGCGGGAGTGCTGTAGGTGTTAGCCGAGTAATCCCGGAAAAATCGTATCTTCGGTACGCGAGGAGAGGCTACTGTTTACTCATTATACACTCGATCATTCACAGGAACGCGATTAAACTCGGTTAGCCGATGGGCGGGAATAAAAGCTGCGGGAGAATAATCCCCAAAAAGAGAGGGAAAAAGGTACGAATCCGATTTATAAACCATCCAATAATACAGAGATCAAACCGCGTGTGTATAGTTCGGGTAATGGAACTCGGTGCGTTTAAAAAATCGCGCAATCCGTTTGGGCGGAAAAAATTCGCGGTGCACGAGGGGGTGGAGGAAAGAAAAGGGGGAGGTGTGGAAAAAGGAAAAAGGAGCGGGAGATAAGGACGAAATGGAAGGAAAGAAACACGAAGAGGCGGAGGAAGGATGAGCGACAAGGTTCGCTGAACTCTCGGTGCACGCCGGATAGGAATTAACTGCACGCTGCGCGTGCATTCCCGCAGCTCCGATTCCGCGTGGATATCGATACTTTCACCGTGAATCCGCGCGCGCGCGCCTGTGTTTCCACGTGCGTGTACGCACAGGTGGGTCACGTTTCTCGCCTACGCCTCTGCCGCGAGCGAGCGCGTAATGCACGCTTGCAACGCCACGTGTGTGCGTGCGTGTAATGCACACACGCTCGCGATTCGTGATTCTCGAAGGCAAAAGTCGGTCCGCCGTGACGGCCGGAAAA
Organism: Eufriesea mexicana; assembly: GCF_001483705.2. Classification (NCBI taxonomy): domain Eukaryota; kingdom Metazoa; phylum Arthropoda; class Insecta; order Hymenoptera; family Apidae; genus Eufriesea; species Eufriesea mexicana. The sequence goes on along the minus strand of NW_016915893.1, from coordinate 203,969 downwards.
CCGAGAGAACCCTCGCGCGGGTATGCGTAATAGCAGCGGCCTCCTCTTTGCTACTCGCCTTTGCGATGTAATGCGATTCTGGTCCGATCGATTCCAGAATCCGGACCGTTGTCGAGATGTTGCTGTTGGTTTCGAGGGCTGTCGGTGTTCGGCTGGAACGTGTGTCGGAATTCGCAGTTGCTTTGACCGTCTCGTGCATTTGGGCTTCGTCGTTTTGACGGGTCCAGGGATTTTTGGTGGACAGAGTTATTCGCAGTATGATCTCGTTTTCAGAGATCGCGTATTGCAAAATTTTTTGGTTTTCGATTAGATATTGGTTAGATATTTCATTTACCATGGAATCGTAAAAGAAATTTTTCGTACGTAGAATGATCACCTTTTCTGAGGAATTTAGTATACTTGGCTACCCTGCATAGTTAAAATTCTATGGATTTTCGACATCAAGAAATTGTCGGTAGTTCATGTTTTTGGCAATTCATAGCCCTCATTCTACAAGTATAAAATAAATTATAACATACACGAGGACTACTACGATATAAGTTATCTAGGATTTTTTTTAGAATTTTCAAAAATAGGAAAGAATGATTGTCTTAGAGTGATAGCGTTTTCTGAGGAAATTAGCATACTTGGCTGCCCTGCGTAGTGAAGATTCTATGGATTTTCGATATCAAAAAATTGACGGTAGTTCATGTTTTTGGCAATTCATAGTCCTCATTCTACAAGTATAAAATAAATTATAACATACACGAGGACTACCACGATATAAGTTATCTAGGATTCTTTTTAGAATTTTCAAAAATAGGAAAAAATGATTGTCTTAGAGTGATAGCGTTTTCTGCTGAAATTAGCATACTTGGCTGCCCTGCATAGTGAGGATTCTATGGATTTTCGATATCAAAAAATTGGCCTTTGTTCCCATTTGAGTGCCCCATCTTGTATACTCTCATAAAGTAAATTATGACATACACGAGGATTGTTATATCTTATCAAGTATTTATTTTAGAAGCTTCGAAAATAGAAAAAATGCCTGTCTCAGAGCGATAGCGTCTTCTGCTGAAATTAGTATACTTGACTCCCCTGTATAGTTAACACTAGATTTACGGAACCCGTCAATTTGACGGAAGGGTTGCTGCAATTATACGATGGTAACAGATTTAGTTAACTTATATTAAAACTGTTAATATAATATATAATTGTTTTTAAATTAAACTAATCGTTAAAAAAGAGACACGTAGTTTCCCTTACCTGTCAATTTGACAGGTGTCCTTAGAAATAGGTAAACCTAGTGTTAAATACGATTTCAGTGTAATACGAGTGCAATTAGCCTTTATGAGATCAGAAACCCACCAGGTGTGACACTCGTTATTGTAATATAAGGGGTTAAAATTGTGAGTAAATGAATAAACTGATAAGATTTATCGATCACCATAACAGTATAATATAAATTATAACTAAATCTCGTAAAATAAATTCGCTTCTAACTGCGATATAATCTCTCGAGGACTCTCTTACACACAACGTCTATACGTAATGACTGTCATTCAGCTACTGATTGTTTCTTCGCGACTCTCTGTCATACTCGTCACACACACATCTTTCCACACAAACATTCCTCACATTCATACAACACCTTCTATGACAACCACTACCACAAAAATAATTCCGAATTTTTAATACTCGATATTAATTGTTGGGGGAAGAAACTAGTCATTTGCGATGATTTCTGGTGCATTTGGATTCAGAAATTTGGTTACAAATAAAGCGAATGTTTCTATTAATTTAGTGCACAAAAATTCATAAATCCTTACTTCGAGACTAAGTGTAATTGCAATTATATTTTCTTACATGTTACTATGATTTTATTATTTTTCGCTTATATTATCCTATTCTAATTTGCTTCTTTCTCATCCTCTGATTGTGCATCAACTTTGCCTTCCATTTCAATTGTCGTCCGTTTACAAATGGTCCTTTGCATGCTGAATAAATAAATTATTTAACAAAACCAATTTCTAGTCTTCACCTCATCATCTTGGAAGCTCCAGAACGTATAAAAATCATTACTTCGCGAGTGCGAGTGTAATTATCGTACCTTTGCCTGTTGAATAAGTAGATAAATAATTTCGATCGTTCTATGCGTAATTATTTGGAAAGTTCGGTAGCCTGGAATGTACGTAACGGATGGAGAAGAAAGTAGTAGAGGAATTTAGGCACTTTCCCGATTTGAATTTGAGCACTAAATTATCGTAGACCAGTTTCTCTTTCTCCTTCCCCAATTTTCCGACAGATCGGAAGCATATTTTGCAATCTCGCATGTGCACCGAGCGGATGATGTTTGCCACTGTACACACAATTATTTGGAAAGTGTGCGCACATTGGAAGACAGACCGAATCGAGAAGAAAGTCTTATTAAACTCGAGATATTCCATTCTCCTATCCAAACAGCTCGATTATCCCCAATGACACGCATCCCATATACTCTAACACGCGTGAATTTCATTTTACCCGCACACCACTGTGCTTCGTTAACAAACCGTTACACTACCACCAAAACAGCTCATCTATATCAATTATCGGCTTCCAATCTCCACTCCAAAACAGGCAGTATCCGAGCATTTAAAATTTCGCGTCCCTGTAACAAAATTCCAATTTCTAAGGGTTAACAACCCTCTACTCTTCTCTCCCTCTTTACCTCTCTCACACACAACACGCATTTGCATACATTCACGCACACCGTATATTGTCTTACCAGTGCATTATCCATCGAATTCGTGACAAGAAGCAGCTGTTTCCAGCATCCCGAAGCATCGAGACGCTTTTTCGTTACTTAACCATTTTGGTACGGAGGAGCTGGCCACGGTTATACATTCGTGGTACGAGGAAGATTTCCACAAGAGTGGTTGCACTGGAAGTCACGAAAATGTGTTTTGCGGCATTCATAGAAATCTCGAGCGTGATTGACACTAAACTTTTCATTCGGACCGCGACAGTCATCGGTGACGTTTCGTGAATACCGTCAATAGGCGATAGTAGTACCTAGAGAATGTTTCGTAGATGCCGTCAGTAGGCGACGATAGTACCCTGAGAACGTTTCATGCCCGCTGCCATTGGGCGGCAGTAGTATCGAAAGGGTTAACCCTCACTCGCGGGCAATAGTCGGGGGGCTAGTGTAATTCGAAGCACTCGTACGTCACGTGTAGGTGAAATTTGCTCGTCGTTAATTGATCAGCATCGGTCACTGCGTTATTACCGCAATTTCGTCGCAGATGGCCCGGGAACGAATATCCGCGAGCAGAGAAGCGGATGGAATCGACGCCGCGTCGCGTTTTCGCAACCCCCTCCCGCGACCCCTATGCCCGCCGGCTTTTCCGGTTTCGATGCGATTATCATGCGATAGATAGTCCGATTTCTCTGTTTCCACGATGATACGGTATTAATTTCGAAGATCGATGATTGCCGATTATTAATTAACCAACAGCCCGCGTGGCATAACCGTGCAAACAAGAAGGCAAATATCACGGGGCGTTTCGACCGATGCGGTTCGTTTATTATACAGGGTGCCTCTGTAAGTTATGTATCGTCGATTAACGAGTTCGTAAATTATCGTATCGTAGGCCCGATTCGCGCGAAAACGACACCGTTGTGCTAAAAGCCGAGAATCGGGTGCGGGGTTTTAGTTGCACGGGGGTGTTTCACCCCTTCGTTTCGGCGGGGGAAATGATTCCCGCAAACGGAGTGCGCTATCGACGAGTCTGTGTGATCGTGTGTACATAAGCAGCTGTAACGAATCAGAATTTGGATTAGCGTCGAATTTGTCTTGGTGTACATTTTTCCCGCGGAAAGTTCGGAACGCAGGAATCGAGAGCTACCTAACATCCCTAGACTACCTCGGTATGTTAGTTTACTTTGGTAACTATTACTTGCTACCACTTTGCGAAGTAAAATACACCAGTATTTGGAACCTTTAAACGGATTTTAAATTTGGTAAATTATTGATAGCTGTATGTGGTATTTAACCCTTTGCACTCGAGAAGCGCCCTTCAGTCGCCATTTGATCAAATTTCGAAGCTCGATATTCATAAATATGTGAAATTTCAGATAATGTAACGGTGTGCGAGGTATCGAAATCAAATAATTCTACGTGTTAATTATCATACGATTTCTTATTCCTGCTCAGAAAAATATCGTCAGATTTGTAACAGAAAATCTTTGAACTCCTATCCTTCTTTGGCGAAGAAATCGTCGAGTGCAAAGGTTAATAGAAGAAGAGGTTTCTAATTGTCCCTTATTTTCATTTAATTTTTCATCTTGCTGTTTCTGAAGTCGAAACACTCGTATTTTTCAATCAAATTTACTCTCTTGATTTTTAACATAGTCGAAATTTAATATAAATCTGTGTATTTCTTTTTAATAATTTTTATAGAGAATCACGTGTTGTATACTTATGTATAGTTGTTAGGAGCAGCCTGTATGATATAAGTCTGATATTTTTGCTCTATATAAGTGCAAGTGGAGTGCCGAGAAGATCTCCGTTTCCTCTCTATCTTGTTTTTCCTTTGTTTTCTCTCGTTCTTCGTTTTGTTTTCTATTTTCCCGGCTGGGTCAACAACGACTCGATCGCGATTCGACGATTAATTCGATACCAAGCTTCCAAAGTTTCCCACCCCTCGTTTGTCTCAAATGTTTGTACGCGTCGACTAATTGATTACCAGTGGAGTTGCCGTGTCCCAGCTGCCTGAGGAATAACGCTTCGTTCCACGTACTTCTCTCCCTCTTTCTTCACCTCATCCCCTAATTTTCCTTTATTTTCCCTGCGACTCGTTTCGAACGTTTCCAGTGGTTGATTTTAATCCGCGGTCGAAAGTCTCATTGCTCCTCGTTGTCGAAATAAATTTCACTCGGCGAGCACTCCTCTTTGTCTCTAACCTCCTCGACGTTCGATCCACCGTTGCTCTCGTGCTCGCGTTTTTATTATTCTCCACGTACGATTTATTTCGGGAACGCTTCGTACACCTTGTCGTCGGTAATTAACAAAGACGACAGGGTCGATTCGACGAAGATCCGAAGGGTCGAGGTCGAATTTTCCAATTTTCGCGATCGACGGGACGACCGCTGCTGTCGTGTCGCGATTTTCTTATTGTCACTGCACGATTTATTTCGGGAAAGCTTTGTATACTTTGTCGCGAGTAATTAACAAAGACTACACGGTTGATTGCGTGAAAATTCGAGGGATCGAGGTCAAATTTTCACGAATTTGCAAATTTTCGCGAACGCCGAGATGACGACTACTACCATGTCGCGATTTTCTTATTTTCCACGCATGGTTTATTTCGGGAACGCTTTGTATATTTTGTCGCGAGTAATTAACGAAGACGGACAGGGTCGATTCGACAAAGATCCGAAGGGTCGAGGTCGAATTTTCCAATTTTCGCGATCGACGGGACGACCGCTGCTGTCAAGTCGCGATTTTCTTATTGTCCATGCACGATTTATTTCAAGAAAGCTTTGTATATTTTATTGCGAGTAATTAACAAAGACGATAGGGTCGATTCGACGAAGATCCGAAGGGTCGAGGTCGAATTTTCCAATTTTCGCGATCAACGAGACGACCGCTGCTCTCATGTCGCGATTTTCTTAGTGATACTGCGCGATTTATTTCGGGAACGCTTCGTATACTTTGTCGCGAGTAATTAACGAAGATTACACAGTTGATTAGGTGAAAATTCGAGGGGTCGAGGTCAAATTTTTGCGAATTTGCAAATTTTTGCGGACATCGAGATGACGACTACTACCATGTCGCGATTTTCTTATTCTCCATGCCCAATTTATTTCTTTTACGTTTCATGCACCTTGTCGCCACTAATTAATGAGGTCTACGTTGATGATTCGACGAAAATTCGAAAGGCCTAGGTCAAATTTCCAAATTTTCGCGAACGAGGCCACAATCACTGCTCCCTTGTCGCGATTTTCTTACTTTCCACGTACGATTTATTTCGAGTACGCTTCGTACACTCTGTCACGAGTAATTAACGAAAATTACACGGTTGATTCGATGAAAATTCATAGGGTCGAGGTCAAATTTTCGCGAACGAGTCGACCGCTGCTCTCATGTCGCGTTCTTCTTATTCTCCACGCACGATTTATTTCGGGAACGCTTCATCCACCTCGTCGCCAATAATTAACGAGCTCTACATCCATACTTCGCCGAAGATTCGAAGAAACGAGGTTAAATTTTCGCGAATTTGCGAATTCTTGCGCGGCACGAGTCAACCATTGTTCTCCTGTCACATTTTTCTTACTCTCCATTCATGATTTATCTCGAAAACGCTTCGTTCACCTCGTCATCTCAAATCAACGAGATCTACACTCGCGATTCGGCGAAAACTCAGGGGGTCGAGGTCGAATTTCCGCGAATTTTCGAATTTCCGAGCGCGCAGACGAGGCGACTCGTATAATCGAATCTTCATCGAATATCGCGGCAAGTTGTTCACAGTCTTCGTGGAGTATACGTCGACGAGGAGGAAAGTTACTCCCGAGTTTAGTTTCGAACGGTATAATTTCAATTTCGTTAAGTTTGTGCACCGGAGACACCCCGCGGAACAGACGCTGTGCTCGGTGTCTCGAGCAATTTCTGCGGATCAAATGCGCGTTGGAGTCGTCGGAGAAATTTGCATTGTTCGATATACTGGAAGTTTCTTCAGTGAAAGAAGCTCGTTTCGTCGAACGAATCGATGTCGAGGGGGAAAAAAGAAAGAAATACTGAGGTATCGTGGACCCCGGGATGGATCTCCCGATGGACAATGAATGCAGCCTTCCATTTCCTGTCCTTCCTCCTGCCGAGAAGGAGTTACGCATTCCGGCGTTTTACCGTTCAACGTTCCAGTTTCCTTGATCTATCGCGAGTTATGATATCGTTCTTCACTTCCCAGCTGCTGGAATATCATCGATAACTGTACTCGTAATTTCGATGATCGAAAAAAGGTCCCAGGATGCAACTTCGTCGCCCCTCTTCGGGGTTGAGCTCGAGCCAAACGAGATCGCGTGTGACAAAATGACAGCATAATCTATAATTTTTCCTCGTACCTGTAAATTTTATGCACATGCACTAATCGCGTAAAATATTCCTTTCTTACCAACGCGAAAGAAAATTAAACCCTGATTACTCGGTTATTTATTTATTTATTTATCCACGAACTGGTGGACGCCATTTATGCGCGTTATAGGCATAAAAAATATTTTTCCTACGAATTCGAGCCATTTGCGTGAAAACTGTACGCGGCAAAATGGTGGTAGATATACCGAGAAACAGATTAACGAGATTTCGTTGTTCGGGAATGGAAAAATTTGTTACGTAGTTTCGCGTGCTAGGAACAAACCTGGTCGGAAGAATTGGCAATAAATAAATATCGATCCATGCACTATTGAAAGAATTTTTTCATATCAATTAAAGACGATGTAACGATAAAATCGAATTTCATTCGCGATCGGGCGAATTCTTCTCACCGAGATGCACCATCTTGGAAAATTCCTGGGAAACGCTGAAAATCGTGGTATGGTGTCATCTTGTACATGTTCTATCGGTGTTAATAAGCATAGAAAAATGCGCGTACAACCCACAGCACGATTCTCGAATGTTATTACGACGAGAATATCTTTTTCTCCCACCTACTTTGCATAGAAGACTGGCATTCCACGTATGATCGTTACTGATATCGTATACTTGTATTACGTTACAGCGCCTTACGAGGGTGGAATATGGAAGGTGAGGGTTCACTTGCCCGAGCACTACCCCTTCAAATCTCCTTCGATCGGCTTTATGAACAAGGTGTACCACCCTAACATTGACGAAGTCTCAGGCACAGTGTGTCTAGACGTAATAAACCAGGCCTGGACTGCCCTTTACGGTACGTATTTGCATAATCCGCGGGAAATTTAATCGCCAACTCGTATTAACCGATGCATCTGAAAGAACAACAGGACGTGCCTTCTAATCACCGTGTACCTTCGAATTTTCTGTTTCAGATTTATCGAATATATTCGAGTCTTTCCTGCCCCAATTGTTGACATATCCTAATCCAATCGACCCCTTAAATGGCGACGCCGCGGCCATGTATCTACACAAACCTGAGGAGTACAAGAAGAAAGTAGCAGGTGAGTTGGACGACTCGAAATACGAAAATTGGTCGCGTGTACACGAGCCACGAGTTCTTCGTTCGAGACTCGGTTCCTTCGTCGATTATCTCGCGGCGAAGCCACGAGCCCGAAGGCTACGACGTTCGAAGTTACTTCCAACGTCAACGAACACCCCGAGTGTATTAGTTGGGATGCAATTTCCTTCTTGATTTCTTGGCAGATTACGTGAGGAAATACGCGACGGAGGAGGCGCTAAGGGACCAGGAGAACAGCGGTACCGAAAACGGGGTGTCGTCCGATAGCGAGTCTTCGATGAGCGACTTCAGCGAGGACGAGGCGCAGGACATGGAGTTGTAACCAAATATTTTACCATCCGTACCCATATCCTTAATCTCGATTCCCTGTAAACTCCGATCGCTCGTCCTACCAAATAGATGCTTACATTTCGAACCTCCAGACCTCACTATCGGTTTAGCTACGTGGCACACTCGTCACTTCGTTTCGTAGGGGAACGTTGAACCGCGACCAGGTTGTTGTTAATTATCGGGAGGTAAAACACGAAAGAAAACGAGGAAAAGGCTTGAAAGGAAAAAAAAAAAAGCGAAAAGAAAGAAGTAAAAGGGAAGAGTATGAGAATGACGTAGGAAAGAGAATATCGCTTTTGGAGTTCTCTTTACGCGAGAGAGGCGCTCTCCTCGTCGTGTTTTAAACGAGGGACGTTGACGAGAAATAGGAAATACGCGCCGTTTTCGAGAAGGAACACCGTAACGCTTGTTTTTCTTTTTCTTTCCTTTTTTTTCTCTCTCTCTCTTTTCTCAAATTCACGGCCCCGCGATCGATGGATCGAGCGTCGATTCCCCCGGACCGTTTGCGTTCTGACTTCGACATCGATCCGGCTGAACAATCGCGAATCATCATATTGTTGACGTTCTTGTTTCGCGATTGTACGCTCGATCGTACCCGCGAAACGCTGCGATGAATTTCCGTGGGAAACCTGTTGTTCCAGTTTTATTTTTTCTCTTTTTCTTTTCCCTTTTTTCTTTCTCTTTCTACTTTTCCTCTCTCTCTCGCTTTTTCTATTCCGTTTGAGTATTTCAGTTTTGGTCATTCCTCCGCGTTTCGAGTTTCTTCGTCGATCTCCCTCTCGTTCTTTCTCTTTCTTTTTACCCGCTCCCCGATCGAGTCAAGTCGGATACGGTCGTTCGTATATACATATGGCGTTTGAACGGTGCATGAACATGAAAGTCGACTTCGTTCACTTGACAATTTGTATTTCTTACGGGTGTCGTAATCCACGTTACGCTGTTATTCTCCGTCTCTCCGTGCGCTCTCATTATTCGTACGATACGCGTGCCGCGAGCAAGCAGCACGATATATCTCGAATCGATATCGATTCCGAATAAACCTTTCTTCCTCGTGTTTCGAGAAATGCTTGCTCGTAGAGTAACGACTCTTTTGTAATTTCCACGATAATTCGTCACGAGACGATCGCATCGTTCCCGATAGATCGACACGAACGAAACAACGATGCGATAGCCGAAAAAGAATCTTACATCTCCACTCGATCCACGCTTCTCTTTCTTCTCCGCCTAGATCATCCGTCTCGGTATTATCGGCCAATTTCTTTCCTAAAGAGAACGCGCGAAAATTCCATTCCATCGACGCTTCTCTTTCCTCTTCGCTCGAACGATCTGTCACGTAATTGCTAGGCAATTTTTTCCCCCTCCCTTCCGTGGTCAAGATGAGCTCTATCGTGCGAAAGAATAATTAGAAAATTAAGAGAGAATCAATGCAAAAAGAAATGGAAAATGGGTACTAGGTCCATCTTCCTCTTTCTGTTCTGTCATCACCATCCCTGAACGTTTCCCTCGTAGGGCGCAGCAACGGGAAAGGGCTTCCGCAACAGTGTTGAAGACACTGACAAACCTACGGTATAAACGGCGTTTAAGTAGCGATCTTAATGTCGGAACGCCCCAACCACAGTCGAAATCTGCACGGTCAACGTTGTTCGACGCAAGGGAAACGATCGAAGACACGGGTCACTGTCGAACGACCCCGGCCGCCTGTATCGAGACACACGCGAACACATCGAACGTAGGAATTTTCGTGGAGTTGCGAGAAGACAACGGCGCCGCGTCCGCACCGGAAGTGCGCCAGTATTCGCAAATGGACGTTGATTTCGTACACTCGGCAGGAGGTAGAAGCAATCTGGACACGACCGTCTAACTCCCGGCGACGCTCTCGCTGTTATTTTATCATAAAAAGAAGCGAAACGAGTTAAGAAAAAAAAAGAGAGAAAAAGAAAAAAGAAGAGAAAAAAAAGGAAGAGAAAATACTAGGAGAGAAAGAAAACAGATGATTTAGAGTAATTAGTATTGTTTGTATAGGAATTTTTCTAATAGTGTAATATAAAATTTGTCCAAATTTTTAATCGAAATGGGAGAGGGAGAGAGAGAGAGTGAGAGAGAGTGTGTGTGTGTGTGAGAGAGAGAGAGAGTGTGTGTGTTGTTAGTTCGACGAGAGAGGGGTAGTTTTAATCGAGCGCCTTGGCGCGCCATGTTTTATTTCCGTCGAGCGAGAAACAAAGCGGGTGGAAAAAAGGAATCTTGTTTTTTTCTTTTTTTTTTTCTTTCTTTTTGATACGATCGATATTTTTTTTAGAGGTAACTTTAACTTAACCGCGCGTTCATGCAACACCGTATCCATGTATCGTTTTTTAAAAATTCTATCGACGTTCGGATTAATCGAGAGCGAGAAAATGTACGATCGGAATCATTGGGACAGAATCGGAGAGAAGAGAAGAAAATAATACGTGGACGAAAAGGAAGCTAGGAACCCTGTTTTATTTTATTTTATTTTGTTTTCTCCCTTTCTTCTTGCGTATTCTCTTATGTATGAACGATACGATAGGCTCGTATCGAACGGGAGTAAAATGAATTTGTACAAATCTTGGTGCACAATAATCTTCGTTTAGTTGTAACTCGCTTCAAATTGATCTCTCTCCTTTTTGCGTGGTTTACGTGTATGCAATACGATCAAACTATACGTACGAGTATAGGACATGATATTTTAGTGCCTTCTCAGGCAGAAAATTGTGCCTTATTACATGGGTCTCTGTAAAAGTAAAAGGAAAAGAAAGAAACGAATGGAAAATCTTATCGGTGAACAGATTCGGTTGTGAAAAAGAAACGACGAGCATTAATTAAACGAACACACATGAATAATTAGATTCAGTCGCTTGGATGATCGCAGAGAGCTGTTACAGCGTGTGATTTTATTTTCGGAAATCGGAGTAACGTCGAAGAGCAGTGTTTGTAAAGCTTTGTATGAGTTTCTCTCGAAAGATTGTTCGGCTAGTTTGGCACGCGTTGTTAGACTGAAAATATTGCTAGACAGAAGAAGACGAAGAGGAGGAAGAAGGAAAGATAGAGATAGAGGGAAAGATACGAGGATGAAAATGAAATTTTACCAAAACGTTTGTAAGAAAAATCGAAATTTCTCGTTTGTAATTTTGCAATAGGTTCACTCCTTAGTTTTTAACCAATAAATTTAATATTATCGTCCTATTATTATTCGCAAAAATGGGCGCCGCTATCGTGCCGATTCTCAACGCTCTCCTTTCGTCCAAAGTTCTACGCGATTTCTCGCATATTTCGTTCTTTATTTTCGCTCGATCGCCGATGTCATCGGGACGTTCTCGATAATTGCCTTTTATTTATCGCGCGGTTTTAACCAAGCAAGTCAAGAAACGTATCGTCAAATTCGCGAATACGATAGCTGCGTCCAGGACTTTTAATTGTTACAAATTTTTCCTTTTTATTTAAGGAAATGCTACATTTACGTGGAAGTAGAAAAAAAGAAACAAAAAAAAAAAAA
>NW_016915893.1:178283-191676 GCF_001483705.2 Eufriesea mexicana | reverse complement strand
AAATACTAAATTTACGGGGAAGAAAAAAAAAAAAAAAAAAAAAAAAAAAACAAAAAAAGGAAAAGAAAAAGGAAAAAAAAAAGATAAAGGAAACTTGTCCTTCGGAATTTACAATTATTTATGATTATTTAAGTCTTTCATGGAATTTTTCGTATGATTCGCAGTGGCTCTATCCGTTGGTGAAGTGTATAGCAATGTATTTACTGATTAGAGAAATGATTATTAAAATGGAGTGAAACTAATACGGCGTTTGTATGGCTTATTAGGCGTTCACATGCCTTTTCGACGTCTTTCTCAGGCACTGTAATGGTATATATATATACACAAACATTTATTTGTGTGTGTATATATATACATAAACACACACATATGTAAATTATTTTCATTTCATTTTGTCATACTTTTTTTTGTATCATCTCGCCACACCGGTACACACGTGCGTCTATTTTTCCTCGAAATTACACGACACTCACACACATATACACACACGGACACACATACAGAGAAATAGAAAAAGCAAAAGAAAGTACGAGGAAAAGACGATGCAGCGTCGCGTTTGCACACTCGTTCGCCAGGATTTTCAGATGCACAAACGAAAGAAGTGATTCGGTTTTCAGAATCATTTGTATTTAGAAAGTCCGTTTGTAATTCGTAGCAGTAATTCATAGTAATTTCTCTCGGTCTTTTATCTGTGCTATGTATCTCGCCATAGAACATTCTCTTTACTTCCAAGTAAGCTGGTGTGTAGTAGCTTTAATACGTTCTTATTAGCATCTTTGAACGCGTCTCCGGGCGCGTATTCTGTTTTTTTTTTTTTTAAGACTTGGTTGAACGGCGACCAAAAAGGCTGGAATGGAAAAGTGAAGGAAAATCGGAAACGAGAAAAAAGGGAAAAAGGGGAAATTAAAGAGAGAGAAAAGAGTGTATGGAAACGGTAATCATAGATTTTTGCGCTCTCGTAGATTACAGTGATCGAGGTAAAGTCGTATTCACAGATCTCACATTATTACTTTTATACATGTAACATAGGTTTATCGATTAATTATATGTTATTATTGATCGTATTCGCACAACTCTATTATGTATATGGTTTTACTAACCGATTGTTTAACCGACCGAAAGGATAGTTTTAATAATCATTTTTTATTTTTTTGCAACTGTTGTTTGTCTCTCCTTATGTTTATTACTTATGCACTCTGCGTCTTACCGCATCTTCTACTTCAATAAGTCAATCAGGCCAATTTATCTCTTCTTGTTACACACGCTCGCTACTGTTCAAAACTTTGGGATCGCTTGTCCGACGAGAGAGAAAGAGAGAGAGAGAAAGAGTGAGAGAGAGAGAGAGGGAGAGAGAAAGAATTAGAATCGTATATTAACCCTCTATGGGCCCGCGTAACTTTCAAGTTACATGCCGATGTATGGGTATTTTATTAAATACTGCATTTAACGTTATCGTCTTGATCACTCCAGTTCGCGATTTTTCTTTCGATATATTTATAATTATTTTTACAATACCTCCCGTGGGTCAAATATTTGTTGATTTTGTTACATACAATTCTTATAGCCAAGAAAAATATATATTCGGCCCATAGAGGGTTAAATTATGCCAGCGAAGATAATCTTGTACGTCTCGAGTTGGTAGATGGTCAGTTACAGTAAAACGACGAGATTCGGATTGTTAATGTATGTTCGTTTAAAATATTCGCTTGTTTTGTACACCCTACGTCGACGCAAGTCGTCCTCCTTGCAAACGAGGCTTCTTCTGCGTATTTTTGTAATTTCGCGTTTTCTTTTTCAACAGTCTTTCTTCACAGAGCCTTCGTACACGTTTGACGTCGTTTCGTCGTACCTAATATATTCATGTCGTCGATTTCTTCACCCTCGTGTAGCCTCCTATCGGTTCTCGAATAAGAATACCACGAACAACGATCTAACCTTCCATCGCTGATAATTGTAAGTAAAACGCATTGCTACAGTGTCACAGTCTTATGGTGCAATAACAGTAAGATAATTCCAAATTGTAGAATCTCGCAGTCCGTGAAATCGAGCGAAATATGACAGCTACTCAGGGTGCACGAGGGAGGAAACGGAAGTTAGGAAACGACGAGACATGACCACCTGTAAAAACGAAAACAGCGAACACGACGATATGTCGAAGGAGATGCAATAAATTTGCCAAAGACGAAAGATACGTAATCTCGAGGGATTTTTATTTCATTCTACTTCGTGAACCACGAATTTTGAGAAGCGATCCCAAACTTTTGAGCGGTGTGCTTCGTGCCTTCCACGCTTAATCGCGCATCCCTCGAATAATGATCAAACACGAGCATTGTGCTATTCTCCAAATTGTTTCTCGCTGATTATCTCCATCTTCGCGATTCAAACCTCGAAGAGGTCGCTTAATTTCCAACCCTTAATTACTCTCGAACTTTCTCCCCGCGTGTCTTCGTTCTTTCATCCCCTCCTTCCTTGTGCGTCAGCGTCTTGTGGGAAGAAGTGGAGGGAAAAAGAGAGGAAAGAAAAGGGAAACGTAAATAATGCAAAGGAGTCGTTATCTATGATCAAACCCGCGTCAACCGCGATCGGTATCCGTCGTTCCACGACCTATCGACGATTTCTCGGCGACGATGCAATTGGTAACGATCGAATTGGCAGCTTTCGCGAGCCGTTGAGACACGATGAGAATGTCAGGCCCGTTTCGTATCGTGAAACGTACGTAAGTATACGACACGATCGTGGGACAACTCCAAAAGCAAGCAGTGACGAGCGGTGCCATTCGTTGCCAAAGCGAGTGTCCACTCCGTTTAATTTCCATTATGGTCAGTGGAGGCGGCTAGCAACGTTTGTTAAGCGAAGAATCAACTGGCCGGTTCGTTGAATGCAATATTTCGGGGTATAACATAAGTTCTCGACTAACGTTCACCGTGTTTGCGATTCTTCCGAGACGCAATCCCGATGTTCGAAACGGAGCAGTTTCTTTGTCAGAGTAAGAACAGTCGTGTGATAGAACTTCGGTGATTTAATTGTAAGAAGAAGGAGATTAATCGCGAGGGAATTCGAGAGGAATCGAAGATTACGCGAGGAGACGACTGAAAGCAATTTTAAAATACCATTGAAATTACCAAAATACCATCGTATTATCGATTATCAAACATTTGGGAAACCTCGAATTTCATCGTCCGTATTTTCTACCAAACTTCTACCAAAACGAAAAATGTATATTCGATTTAATGAATTTGCAATGTCTTCTTCGCATAATCTTTAACAAAGAGAATGGAATGCTCATGGTTGTCACGACTATTCTTGCTCCGTCATCAAGATCCGTAACCAGTGTTTGAAAGATACCTTTTCTCGTAACGCGTAGGGTCGCTTAGTTTTTGCGGAACACGGAGATAATTTTGAGCGATACACCTTCCCACCTTCGGATAATCTCTCATGGAGACAAGGAAATAGCAATATTTTTGCTACTCGTTCATAATACTATATCGTCGATGTTATCTAATGTGTTAATGACGATGCCAACGTACGCATTCGCAGTAATGGTTGATTAAAGCTATACAGAACTTATCGTTATCGTGCGATCGAAACGATCGAAGCTAGTTTTACACAAGATACCCAACAACGATGCTATTACGTTAACGGAGAATATATTCGATTCGATTCCTCCATCTCCATCGATTCGTATACGTATTTCCTTTCGTTCTCTTAATTTCTCCTTAATTTCGGACAATTCTCATCTAGTCTCCACGAAACATTTCTCGAACCTCGTTGTTTAAGTTTAGGGATAAGTGAAACCGTGTGCGAATTTTTTTAATGGATATCGAAATTGCTGGTAGTCGTGTAAAGACGAAAAAGAGAAGAAAGAAAAGAAAAAAAGAAACGAAAGAAAAAGAAACTGCGATATACCATGTTATTAATCATACGATATAGATGTATTAAGGTACAAACTTGAACTTTTGCAATATCTTCGTAACAAATTTCGTGGCACTATGAGCGGGATCGATATCCAACTATCGTTAATGTAGCTCAACGACGTAGCTCTGTGTTTAAATGTTTCAGCATGAACGGGAACGAAAAACGATAGTCGTTCCTGATTTTCCGCGAAGTACCGTCGATATCGTACTTATCGTCAAAATGGCGGCCGCCGCCGCGCCAAAATGGCCGCCGGACCGCGCACGCCGGCTAGGGAAATAGTCTGTTTTTCGCGAACGTTCGGATTAATTTTGGATTAACGAAGACGAGTCACGAAATATATTCTCCAGTGTGCGCTTGATACATTGAAGTACGCTGTAATATTTTGAGAATTTGTAAGCGTTTGTAGTGTACACTAAATACGGGGTGGATGGGATGCGGTAACGGAAGTCGAGGAACATCCTATTCGATCGTCTGTCAGCCGATCGCGAAATAGTTGATACATAAATGCAATTATATATATGTATATGTGATGAACGAGCGAGAGGCAGGTGATGCACAATAACGGGTTAAAAGGCAGGAGGAGAGAAGAGAGGGAGAAAGAGGGCGAAGGGAAAGAAGAAACATATTTTTCTTTTAAGCGATTCTTAATCAGTAAGTCTTGGTCACGTGCAAGTGGAGACGCTTTATTCGGACTTTTCACGCAGTCGTCCAGAATAGAAAAAGAAAATGAAACAAAACGGGAAACTTTCCGATCACACCGGCTCGATGAAGCGACGAAACCAGGTTCGAGTTGCAGGGCTTTAAACTTAGGTACTGCGTCGGTAGATGTACTCTCGATAGCGTGTAATGTTAGACTAACATTAAGATGCTGAAACATATGAAACACGATTGTCATTAACTCTGCAGTAAGTCAGTCAGTGATATCTCGTAACAGTTCGCGACGGTTCGCAAATAGACTCGGCATCACCGGCGATACTGAGGAAAGGGAATGAAACTCGAGATCGTTCTCGTTGCAGTCCAATGTGTTCAGTTTCAGTTTTTGCAAAACGTCGGAAAAAGGGAGAAGAGTCGAAACCGGGGGAAAAAGAGGGAAAACAGAAAGAAAACGCATCACGACACGTGCTACACGCGTAAACCAGTCGAAATGTCAACCGAGCAACGATTCGTTGATCGCATCGTGTACTGCAGGGTTTACGGGGAATCGAGGTAGTCGTTAAAGAAGGAAATTAAACGCGGAAGAAATTGGTAAAAATAGATGAAAGTTAAGATTTATATCGGAGAGAGTCGGACGATGAAGAACGTAGCGAGGTGACGTTTTCAGGAGCACTTGTTTTCGAAATTTGGAAACGCGACTCGGTGGTATAAAGAGGAAACGAACGAAAGATCGGAGAAGTTGAAAATTTCTTGGAACCGTGTCTACGTTCCACGTACAATCGTGAGATCGAATTATTGGTGTCCGTAGAGGTATATATATTTTCTTATTGTATAACGATAATTAGCTCCGCTGCTTTGACACGTTAAGGCCTTAGTACATTAAAATCAGTTACGTTTCGCATCCGTAAATAACCGGGAAACGATTCTCAGTTTATCGATCAGTGGCAACGATCGGAGGCAGAAGACGATCACGTATCGCGAATTGTTCGGTGAGATGTCGCCGACGCGAACCGAAAATATCGGAGAATATAAGACGTTCCTCGTTTGAATTTTAATTCGAACTGATTTAAGGGAACTAGAGCCTTAAGCTAGTTGTAAAATTTCCTTAGGTACCTATTGTTTTAACATATGGATTGTCTATGTCTGAATGCTCGCATCATTAAATACACGGCGAAAAGGTGAGACGAGAAAGGAGAAATATGTTTTGTCTGGTCAATTTAAGAAATACCGAGTGTCTCCGCACTTTACTCTTTTTAAAAAAGATAAGAAAAATAAAAACATGAAAAAAGAAATGGGACAAGAGGCAAGCACGCGAACACGTGGCGTGCTTCTGTTAATATGTTTCGTGGATTAATTCAAAGAATCACAAAACGTCTTTCTAGCTAGTATAGTAACGGTAATTAAGAACTTGCTGATTCCACGTTTTCATGGCTCATGGCGACACAATAAAAAATAACAATGAACACTACACTATTACAAATATTTATTATAAATAAGATATAACAAATATAAAGGATAAATATATTATATTGAATTAATAATGATTGAACGAGATGAAATTTTTTGGTACAATAAAATGAAAAGATTAACGTTGTTCGGATTATTTCGTCCTGAAATTACACGTCCCTGAACTTTGTAATCTTAATTTCTTTTTTTTGCAAACCTTTTCATCTGTTCATTTATTTTACATTGTAGCAAAAAATTACTAGCAAAGAATTGATCATTTTGGACCCCTGTGTATGTTTCAGTATGTAAAAAGTATTAATATATATTAATCCTTTCCCTCTTTTTGTGAAAACTCGTAATTAATTAAAGCAGATATAGTAAAGTAAAGAATTGGAAAATAGAAATTTACTTATATAAGATTTTACGTAAAACTGTAATACTTCTCATTATATTTTGTAATAATTTATTTCCATAATTTTACTTAAGCCGTATTACCGAGATTAAAATTTACCGCCATAAAGATGTGTTCTGTTTTATCAACGGAGTACGTCGTATGTATCCAAAAATTCCTGTAATACCGACGACTCTCCTAGCTGAAACATTTCATATTTTATAAGTAATGAAAAATATTTTAGAGTATGACATATTCATTTTTAAGTAACTATTAACAAACGAAAAATAAATAATAGTATTTAACTATTAGAATTAACCATTAGAAATTACTGTTCGTGTAAATTTCTTCTCGGTCGTTTACTTTATCAACAAGCGATGTTCTTTTCGTTATTTTTATAAAAGATAATTACTATTTGCAAATTTGTACTAATTTTTCGAGACAATATTGGTTATATTACTTTTGTGTAAGCGAAAATATGGAAAATTCACGAATACGTTCAAAAAAATTCGACTCGATTGATCATTGGCCGATACGCAGCCATATGTAAAGTCGGGACGAGTCGCTTCTACTATTCCAGTCGTGCCAGAACCACCGAGCGGTGCGAACGTTTTTCCTCGTGCGTCGTCCTTCAACCGTCGTGTATACATACGCGCGTATCGGTGATTTTACGACCATACTAAGTCGCACGTTTTCGGTATAATCGGAGGTCGTGAATGTTTATAACCGATCTCGTCTACGAATCGGTCGTGGTTGGACGTTAAAGATTCTGTGTACAAGAGAATCGCGGTATCTGTGACACGTACGTGAACAACTAACGAGGCGACCGTGAACGTTTTCGCCTTTTTTCGTAGGGTGCGTGAACAAAGCATCGTGAACATATTTGAAATAATTTTGCCCGTTCAAGGAAGTGTTCCGGCATTCTTAAACCGGTACGTTACCGCCTCGGAAACGATTTCGATCGGCAACGTGAAGTGCACCGAAAGTGTTGGAACGAGCACAGGCGGCGAGAACGTGAGTAAACACGTTTTTTTCTTTCCTCGATTAACGCCGATAGTACAAAGTACAAGCTTCCTCCTATTTTCATTTCCGTTTGTTTTTCCTCTCTTTTCCCATACTATCGAGTATCTGCAAATGTTTTGTGTTTTCCACTTGCATCGGTTTTCCTCGTAAAATGTTCCATCGTTTCCTGCGTCTCGATAGGTTAGATTTCGTACGACGTGGAAAAACGCGGTTCCCATGACTGTGCGTGAGAAACGTGTTAATAAGTTTAATAGATCTGTCAACTATCACAGAACAGACATATTTCTGTTCATGCGAGAAGAATGTGCGTGCAGTTGCTAAATCGAGTGCGTGTTTCGATCGTTCCTAATAAGAAGCTCTCCATACTTTTATTAGGCATCAGCTGACAGTATTAGCACAGGGCTTTTTCAACGGTATTCGCTTGACGTTAGCCGCTGTGAAGTTAATTTCCTTCGCGTTCGAATCTCTCGTCACTTCGATAGTGTCGCGTCGGCGTGTTATTATTCCGAACGTGTAGTTCGCCTAATAGAATCGTAAGATTTATACGCTTCGTCTCATAAAGTATACTACACGGCCGATTTCAATCGGCACGTTTTATTTATTCCCCCTCCAAGGAGAGCTACGCTTTATACCGTGATCGCCGTACTCGTCCACGAACGCGAAAACGATGGAAATGGAACGTGGAATGAAATTAATTCGTTTCGAATTAGGGGAACAGACGAAATTGATGCGGCGTCATTTCTTTCGTTTCGCTGTGACAATAAGCGCATTCGCCATCAGTGTATCGACGTTCTTTTACTCTTCGACATATATTAACTTTTATAACAGTGGCTTGTAGCGTGTGTATGTTATTTGCATCGCGTTCGACGTAAAATCGTTCATGTAACTTCGCTCGGGAAAGGCCAGTGACATTGCCAGTACGATTTCATTGTACACCTTTCTCGTAAATTATTGGCGATAGATGAAGCGTGCATAAAGTGTGCATATTGTTACGTCAGCGATCCAAAGTTTCTATTAATAGTCTTATTTCGATGCAAAACGGATATATCGCATTATGGATCGTGTGCAGCATGGGTTCGAGACGCACACTCGGCAAATCCCGCAAAGGTTAATGACATCTCGCGCGGGTGATGAATCGGTGGAACTTCCTCTTTTTCGTCTTCGATTCGGTCGAGTCGGAATCGATATTGGAGAATATGGACGCGGTTCCGTATATTACATACATCGACGAACAGTAACCAGCCGCTATTTCGATCTACCTCCGATACAGTCGGTTAAAAAAGAGGGCACTGCGCTCTGATGATCCGCCATCCATTTTATGTTTGAATCGTAATTTATCAAATTGTATTTTTTTACCGCAGAATCCGTTAATGCTTTAGCAATTCACCTGATAACTCCGGGATATAACGCTTTATTTATTTTAATGTACTTTTAAAATTTTCGAGGAATTTATCGCTTGAAGGAATATCCAGGAGGGAATAATACTCTAAATGGAGTAATTATGAAATTTGTTGGCGCGTATATGTGCATATATAGGGTGATTAAGAAGTGACGGAACAGTGAAAATTAGTAGGAAACTACTGGAATAAAAGTGATTTCTTTCAAACGAGTAATTATTTATGTCAAAGATAATGTATTTCACGAGAAGTGGATTATTTGTGAAGCGTGCAGTGAAATTGGGAGCCTTAGTGAGGTTTAATGAAACGTTTTATTTTTTACTCTGTAGGGTGATAGCCTCTTTTAAGTCGGGTTCAACGACCTGTCAGGCAAGGTCACATAAAGCCATAAACACACAGTGAACGTATCTCGTGCATCATCCTTTGTCACAACGAGTACTCAAAATCTTCGGTTTTAATTTATCGTACAGGTTATCTGGAATATTCCGCCTCGTTTTATATTTAGGGCAACTTGAAAATATTCGATCTATGCGTGTGCTTCGGCTGCAATTTGAAGTGCCACGAAGGACTCGAATTCTCTCGAAACGTTCGAATTCCTTGCGCATATCGAATTTTCTGCGCTACTCGGCGCGTCACGTGATCCATTTACGCCGATTCGATAACTCGATTTCCTTCCGAATTTCAAATATTCCAACCGTTTCATTTCCAATTTCTTTGTTATGTCTTCACAGTCGGCCTTGTCTAATAGGTCTCCGAACTTCTTCCAAACACCTTCGTCGCTCAAAAATAACTCGTTCAAGAACTCGTCAGTAACCCTGAAACATCCTTCACGTCACTGTCTAATTTTCCGCCGTGAGATTATACAAATTTATTTTTCCTCTACACCCGACTTCTTTTATTGGCGAATTAAAAAATATCTCTTACCTCGTGTACCTTGGTCGCACGCGCGAAGTTACGTGTATTGCAAATATTTATATCGAGGCGGCATCGATGGGTATCGGTGTCGCATTAAATCGATCGTTCGCACGCGAAGCGTGAGATGTCGCTATCGAGGAAGGGAATAAAGGGGGGAAAAAAAGACACGAAGGAAGAATAAGCGACGCGTGTCGCCCATGGGAAACCTTGGGCGAACGAAAGATCGCGTAACGGTAACACGATACCCCGGTACGGGCTTTCGCAATATTATGAAAACTATATCCTCGTGAAACGGAATAGCGTCTTATTGTTGTGCAGTCAGAGCAACTTGAAAAGCGCGCGCGTGCGCGCGCCGCCGCGTGGCTCCCTCCGGGCTCCTAACCGGCTGCTCGAAAAGGAGAGGCCAAGGTGCACCGGCTTGAAATCCGTTTAATTATCGCATTATTTAACGCGTTGCCTCGCGTCACGAGATTTGCCGTGAAATTTTGATTCTTTCGTGTAGTCGTGAAATAGGTTTCTCGTTAATTCAGCACGCTTGGTTAGGTTAACTGTTTGATTCGATGGTGACATGAAACCATGTATAAGGCAAGTCGTAAATGCGTAATTGTAACCTATAATATTTTATAATTTCGAATAATTTATGCCATTGGTAGAACGAGTGATTATTTTTGTTTAATTTTAAAATGTTACGGGAAATATTTCGAAAGTGAGATTCGTAAATTATTTTTTACTTTTTTTTTTACTTTTTATAAATTTTTATTAATTTGAATAACGTATATGATTTAGGAAGGAAGAAAGGAACGAAGAGTATGAATTTTTAAGACTACGTTATGTCTTCTGAATACAGAAAAAGAGGAGGGAAACTATCGAGAGGCAATACGGACTGGAAAAAAAGCGGACGCGCAGATGTTTCCTTTATTTTCTTGTCGGATGTCCCAGTGATCGAACAATAATTGTCAATTGACTGGCAATACGATCTAATGAAACCGTACCGATGCATTGGCCAGCTTCGTTGATAACCTAAGCTCGTACGCAATTTATTTTATATATCTCTGCTATTCGATTTTTATCTCATAGTAAAGCTAGCCGTACCAATAACAATTTTTTGCATAATATTTCACATAAATTTTACATATTAGTTTAAATATCGAACAACCTAATTGATAATAGTGTGACAAAAATTTATTAATCCTTTTATTCGAATTATTTAAAACGCAAATATTCTATTTCAGCGTTTTCCGGTATATGAAGATAATTCGAGCAAGAAAGGAAATTTCAATGCAGGCTTTGGTGCAAAATTTTTAATTAATATAGTCATCGAGGATGCGTTCGATCGCCTAGTCTCCCACGACGAATCAATTTATAGAACGTCCATGAAACGTGATGTAATTTCGATATCGCTCGACGTAGGGAAAAAAAAAAAAAGACGAGAGAAAAGAAAAAAGAGGAAAGCATCGCCTTATGAATATCGCATGCAGCGCCGAGTTCATTGATGGCGTGCGTAAAATTCCATTAAAATTCGGTTCGATTACCCGCGAATGATCTGCGACCGTCGATGCACGCACGCGATTCCCCTGGGTCCGAACGTCGTGGCGAATTAAGAACATCCATTTCACGGTATTAAACACGATATTTTACGATTCTCCCGTGCACAACCAACAAATATTCGCCGACTGTATTTTTTCAGACGATACGTCCGCGTTAACGGTCCGTGTACAATTTGTCAGCCATCTATTTCCATATATAATAGCGCCCTCGCTTGGCAACGTTGCGAAATAGCTTTAAGCAGAAATGGAAAGATGTAACCGAAACACTGCTTTCGCTATTCGTTTCGCGTGTACGCGCGAACGAAACTTTTTATTGTTGGAATCTCGAATGGGCTAGCAGCTTTAACGAAATAATGCCTGGTTTTAATGACTAGTTCATGGATTTTGATTATTCTCTCGATGCTTTTTTCAACGTGATTTATTTACGCTTCCAATTCGAATTCACTCGCGATCCAGAGGGCGTTGTAGAGGCGCGATTTTAATTTCTTATCGCGGTATTGTGTATTCTTGGCTTAGTTCGTTTACGCTCGTACGTTTAGCACTGCTCGTGCGAGCTTAACAGAATGTTGAAAGTGCTCTTTAGAGATTAACGGTTGCCGCGCGTTTTCACGGTGTATACCTTGCAAATTATTTAATCGTATCACCGATTTCGCGGTGAAATGCATGCAGCTTGCATGTGACGGACAATTGACTGTCGGGTAATCAAATTTGCGACGTTTAGACGGAAACACGCCTGCTGTATTATTTAAGTTCAGCGTTATATAAAATTGTAGGTAAGAGCGCAAAGGGTAATTTAGCCGGGGCCAAGAGATGAATGAAAACAGAACTGGTTTTACAGAAATGTTTATACACAGGCATGCTTGTAATGAATTAAAGCAGCAAGTGTACCTCGTTGAATTTTCATTAATCTAAAGGGCGCGGTGTACTTTTAATTAAATTTGCTGCATTGTTGCGTTTTTATAGCAGTTCTGCTTTCCTCGCGCTATTTCAGCATCCGTATTTCCTGTTTATATCGCGCGCCCTTGTTTTTCACGCCGAAATTCGTAAAAATCGGATTTTCGATCATTCGCGTTATTGGAGTAGGTTCGAATATGATGTCGATCGCTGGAAATAAAAATTAAAAGCATCTCCGTGACTCATCGCGCGTCGGTGCTGGTCTCGCGGGTTTTTCTATGAATGAACACCAGGAATAGAATGCTGCGGTCGTGAATGAGGCAACACATTTGACTATGTACAAGGAAGTTCCATGTCGATATAGACACTTTGCCGGAGAAAGTAGTGCACGTGGTGAAGTAGTCGCGTATAGCGGTATCACACAGTAGTTTAAATGCAACCGAGCCGGTGTACTAGGGTAACAGTGAGACCGTGTTCAAGGAAACTCTAATATGCTCTGCAAAGCAATTGAGAGACAAATTAGGCGGACAGATTTCATGCTGCAGACAAAAGAACATAGCACACGCGCAATTAAACTTTCGCCAATACCAGATTAAACTTTCTGGCTATTCAGATTCGAACGTTTCAATTACGAAATCTTTTATTTCCCAGTTTTCGAATGCGAACTTTTAAAATGTCGAGTATGGACTGAAATCTTGAAGCTCTACAGCTGTATCTTAATTTTTTAATTCGAACTAATTAACATTAAAAATTGCAGATGGAAAATTTCACACCTGCGAATTCAAACTTCCAAGTTGTCACATACGGACTGAAATCTCGAAGCTCTACAGGTGTATTTCAATTTTTAAGTTCGAACCATCGGCCATTAAAAGTTGCAGATTGAAAATTTAACACCTGCAAATTCAAACTTCCAAGTTGTGAAATATGGACTAAAATCTCGAAGCTTTACAGGTTTATTTCAATTTTTAAGTTCGAACCATCCGCCATTAAAAGTTGCAAACTGATAATTTAACACTTCGTGTTCATTTTTTAAATTCGAACTAATCAATGTTAAATATTGCAGATGGGAAACTTAACATCTGCGAATTGAAACTTTCGAATGGCAAAGTACCGCCTCGGAAATCCTTAATCCCTGGCGATCTTCTCAAACTGGCCAATACAGCTTACAGAACAATCTCCACGCGAAATCGTAATAGCAACAAACACGACGC
>NW_016915893.1:136015-178076 GCF_001483705.2 Eufriesea mexicana | reverse complement strand
CGCTTCTTATGCCATAATCCTTATTTGAAACAAAAATCAAGCAGCTGGAACATCGATGAAAACGGTGCTCGTATAATATCAGCGTTGAAATCAAATCATAATACCCTCTGGTGCGTATCTCCGTGCTGCAAAGTAGTCACGCTAGAGCTTCGAACGATTTAATTGCTCGACAATACAGCTACAAATTGCCGGATGAAGCTGCCCGGAGATAGAAACCTGCTGCACAATAAACGCTAAACGATCGTTGCGTTCGATTGCCGCGTCTTTCAATCGAATACCATCTATCCCCCCCGCGAAGGAAGATCGGTTCATCGTGCCTATCAAACTGATAGCGAGAAGTTTCTTCTCAAACGAACATTGTAGGGTTTCGTACTTGAGAAGCTTAGAATTAATTCGTTATAAGTGGGATGAGAGGTGATAATCCACGTTTGAATCACCGCGAAGGCAGCTGGCTTAAGGCACAGTGATAAAATACAAGGAAGAAATTTATTCGCCATCTAACGACGAGGTGTCGGGTAGACCGGTAGCAATACGTTTTATAATTCGCCAGCTTCTTCATCCCATTTCTCTTCTCATTCCACTTTCCTCGCCGATAAGCTGCAACTCGAGTTTAACGTCTGAATTTAACGCTTCTGCATCCCGCTATTCGTCATGGCACTTAGAGTGCTAAATTCGCTCGGATGAGGATCGATCGTTTTATTCGTTTAGCTAGATTGTTTTATTTTATTTTCGTCTCTTATCTGCCTCAACGAAGGTTAATTCCATCGGGTATCCTCGATTTATCAATGAAGGATAAATCACTGTCGACGGATTCGGAACTCGCGGGATTAGAAGAGATCTATCGATCGATCGTTTCGCTGGGGATCGCGGGCAAGAGGATCTGATTGCGAGCCGATCGCGAACTCGAATCGAAGTTTCGTTCGGAGCAACGGGAAAGTTCGTCGAGAATTAATTAACTGATCAGAGAAGAGTTTCTTTGGTCCCCGAGATTCGCTCGAGAGGCGATCGGAGTGGATCTACGTAGAAGGCGAAGAAGCGATCCTTAATCGCGTTGTCTTCGCTCGAGGAAAGAATACCGTGGCTATCTCTGAAAATAAACTGACCTTCAACCTTAGGCCTGGGTGTAAACAGCGAGATGTGGGCTCAGTTTTGCAGAAGAAATCGATGATAATGTTCCTGGATGGGAAATATGGCGGAAACGTTTGCACAGCTCGCGAGGATTTAACGAGAGGTACACAGTTCAACGTGATCCGGAGGATCTTTCAAAGGTGGATCTAGGAAAAACGTTTGCCAACCCGCGACGGGTGAAATAGCTTTCGCATAGTTTACTTCGATCCAGAAGGGCAAATAATAATTTTTATCGTATCGCGGACAGGCTTGGAATCACGAGTTATTTTGACCAGCTGAGTTTAATTAGGATTGAAGGACTAACTCGTTAACTTTGTTCGAGAAAATTAAATCACTTTACGACGATTAGGTTGTATATTGTACTTAGGCAAAAGTATACTTCAAAAGCTAATATCGATCGTATTTTACTTCAGGCTTCTGAATAATATTTTATATTCTAGATCAGGGTTTCCCAACGGGGTTCGTATGGCCTCGCAGGGAGCCCAACAAACAATCCTTTGAATCACGCGAAAAATGAGAGAATTGGGGTGTCGCGAACTTCATAAGTAGGCCACGTTCATTTCGTTTAATTAATTATATTTAATAAACTTAGTGGTATTTATTTTCCACCGCATTTCTGCAAATCTTTGAAATCCAACTCAGGATTCTCGGTCGAGTTTATTTCTCTCTCTCTCTCAAAGCCACGACTATATCCACGTCAATGTCCATAAATAAATAAATAACTTCGTAAATAAATAGAAAATAGGAGGAGAATGGAGTGACAAGCCAAAAAGGCTTGAGAAACTCTGCTGTAGATTTAAGTATTTTATTTTACCAGAGGATACTGTTCGAACCATTGAATTTCTAATAGGAGCCTGTAATGAAGCGTACTCCTAGCAAGCTTCTTATAACATTCGATAAATAACCAGGACCTAATCTCATCCTCTTCAATTATACTCCACTTCCATTTTTCATCCTCTGAAAAGCACTTCTGAAGAGTAAGCTCGGTCTGCTGATAGGAAATACAGGGCGAACCAATTTCCTTCGTATCGTTTTCGGGGTGGATTCAGTCGGACAAGAGAAAGATGGCAATTTCCATCGTAAAATCGAGTTTAAGCTGACCTATTTTAGAGGATCGCGTTACACGTCGACAGCGGCCGGAAGTCCCAGGGGACGCAAAAATCTCTGTTGAAATTGGATGGTTGCGGTAATAACTAGAAATATACAAATTGCTGGTTAGCGGGACAGCTTTAATCCGTCGCGTTTACTCGATTGGGAAACGCGATTTACCCGGTTTATCCGGATATTATTTACCCGATTATTATTTATCCGGTTATTGTGCCGACTTTCTTCCTGTTTGTAAATCGTTCCCCGGCTGATCGATAAATAATTTCACATGGTAGAGTCTGCTTCGTCGTACAGTGAAAACACCTAATTACATATGCACCTTTTGATAAATTTCCATGGAAATAATTGGACGTTACGTAATTAAATTTCTGTCCAAGTCAGCGTTAATTTTTAAAGATAGAGAAAAATCACGTAAAAGCACGTACATGGAAGAATCGTTATTGTTCAGCTTTTGAAACTTGGTTATCTTCTACACTCGATACGTACACTTCGAATATTTGAATTGGTATATACGATAAACATACTTAGCTTGTTTAAAATACACCTGGAGCACGTTAAACAATCAACAATGAAAGGTTTGTTGCAATTCGGTGTTCAGACAGAAGCCAGTCACGGCAAGCTTCCGCTGCTAAACTTCAACGTGGAACGTACTATAAACACAAGTTTATTATCCAAAATATAGTTACAATGTGAACCAGTACTAAACCCCATTCTCGACATAGATCCGTGCATTCTAATCGTTCTCAAACATTTCCTGCAATCTCGGGTAAAGAAACATCCTCGCGGAGCATTCTACCTTTGAAACCCAATATTTATCTAGAATACTATAGAATATTGCGTAATTCTAATCTATCCTCAATCGTTTAATCCAATGTCTAGCAAAGTAGAACCCTACCAGGAACGTCCAAAGAATAAATAGCAAGCATCCGATGACCCAAAGCTACACCTAGAAAGAATAAACCAGAAAATTCCTTCCCGACTCTGGTCAACCTGTTCTAATCAACCTCAAAGTCTCGTCCGATTTTGAATAAAGAAACATCCCCGTGGAATATCCGCAACTACGCTCTGTTTAGCTCCCACGAGCACTAACGATCGTTTCTACCCCCGCAGGTGGAGCCATGAATAATTCACTCGGCTAAGAGGTTGAATTTCTCCGACTTTGAGGCAGCGAAGGGAAGAGAGGCGTGAGAGAAAGCGAGACAGAGAGATTGGGAAACAACAGCGCGAAGATGGGCGAGATCCTCGGCTCGGCGAGCTTCCTTCACCTGGGCGACATCGTCAGCCTGTACGCCGAAGGCAGCGTCTCCGGTTTTCTTTCCACCCTCGGGTAAGTTGAATATTCATCAAATTGCTCCGACTAATTAGCATAGCTGCGCCGTGGCCGGGCACTGGCCTGGACTCTTCGTTACTCCGCGACAAAGAACTCAACCCCTTAGTTCAGGACTCCCTGACGGGGGTTGGGAGCTTCGGACGGTGGCGCGAGTTTCGCCAAGAAGCCAACCGGGCACGCGCTAATGATTAATATCCCGAGGATCCCCGGGTGAGTTCCTATTTGGCCCGACGTAGCTGCAAGTGGGACACGATTTAGGGTAAACGCGGTTTAGGCAGGCTTTCGGGATATAACGTTTAATCGGGCGGGATGAAGCTGTACCGTGGACGATCTTGTGGTTTAACATTGCTGTTTTCTGTGTTTGCAGTCGGCTGAGAGTCGAAGACAGGTAGAGAACGGAGTAGTTTTTGAAGGATCGCGCTGTAGAAAATAGGTCGAGTAGAGTACCCTTTTGCAGGGTATGAGATTAGAGGAATAGGATTAGGAAGCTGATTAAAGAGTATGGAGAGTGCATCGGGTTATCTCGTAAGCAACGTTGTTACTCTGCGAGTCGAGTTTCAAATGGAAAATACATTATCGATTGTCATCTCGGGGTGTACCGTACGAAGAGTTACAAGCTGGTTCCTCGAATCGAAGCGAATTTAATCAAAATTTGGTACACCCTGTAGAAAGAGAGAGTCGCTTTACATACGGGATGACCCGATAGATAGAGGCAAGCGTAGTTTGAATACCTGTAGAAGAAAAGACGAAAGGAAACGAGAATGATCCCTTTGTCTGGAGTCTGCTAGTTGGATTCATCGATAAGGCTTTGCTCAGCAGATCATGCTTTAGACGTAGAGATATTCGAATATAGAGAGGATTTTCTGCTGCTAGCTATTTCGAGGTAGCGGAGAATCGTCTTCGAATGCTTCGGTCATCTTATTGCTAAAAATTCGTAAGCACTCGTGCTACCTGACGAGTTACATCACGCACACCTAACTAGTAAAGACGGGAACACTATAGTCTCCAAAACTCTCGACGAAGCGATCTGTTAGCAAAGTCGTAGATTGAAAGAAAATATAGCTGAAAAGATACGTACCAAGGAGCCTCCGGCAGATTTCATCGCGGCCGTATGTTCATTCCGATAAAGTGTACACGTTTCACTTGCTCTGCTGATAGAGATCAGATTGACCTGAGCCATTACGCAACAACCATTTCACCCGGTTCAAGATTAAATTTCTTCACGGCCCGAGGGCGTCAAGTACTTGTTAGCTACTCTTTCTCTCACCTTCTTCAGATACGGATCATACTCAGGGTACAACATTCGTATCAGCCTGCCCAGATCTCGACCACTCATCCGGCTGTCTCCGTTTTGCGCTCGATAATCCATTTCCATATCCGAGCGACTCCTTCTTCGCGTATTAGGAAAAGGGATTAGACTGTTTCAACAATCTCAATGCACACACCACATCCAGAACTGTTCTCCGCGATTAGTTTCCGGGACGATTAGATACCCCAAGGCAAACACTGATAACTTCTTCGAAATCTCTCGCCGAGTTGTTTCGAGTAGCTGGGCTAAACCGAGTCCTAAGATGGACTCGGAGTTGCATTTTACATGCCGAATTTGCACGTCGATGAATAATACCAGTTTCTTTGGATAAAGTTTAGACGACCCGTTGAAATATTAATACGTTCTATGGAAGGTTAAGACCGATCTGCAGGAAAAGAACCAGATATAATACGTTTATCGATTTCACGAAATGGCTGTCGTTGTGACAAGCCTCCTGTTTCCTTCCATACTGGTTTCGCTAATCGGCACAACAATTATACGCAATTTTCACTCGCCGAAGACCGGTTTCCGGTGTAAAAACGCGGCCAGTGTTTGCGTACGTAATTTTCTTCTTCGGCGCACCGAGTCGCATGGAAAACGTGTATTACGGATTAATGGAAACGATTTCTAGTCTAGCCTGGGAATTACGCGTATCTCGTCGTCGTGGATTTAATTAATCGGCGGGGCACCGTCGACACCGGCGGTTTCCGTCAGTCCAGGTGATGAAGCTTCCGTTGAGCCATTCGGGACTCTGATTTTTCTTAATTTTATTTTCGCGTTAATTCTGATTCTACGTGTTATCTGTTTCTTGACAGTGACTATAGCAGCTGTGAATTTTATTTCATCGGAAGGAAATTCTTTTTATATTTCAAACGAAGGTCGTAATATGCAACGCCGAGAGTAACGACAGATACTCAGCTTGTTAATTATATTTAACCCAATTAACTATATTAAAATGACTTTTCTTCAAATCTGGTACTACAGGCTGCACAGTGTGCAGCTATATACAGCACACATAAATAACCTTAATTAAGGCCGTGTGATGTAGATGAATAAGTAACTCCGTTTTACCTGGAAACGCGTAAATATCTCTAAAAATAAAGCTGACACGGACAATATTTTAGATAAATGTCACAGGACGCCAGGAGGATTGTATAACGGTGATATTTAAAATTTTAAACAGAGATATTTCTTATTTCGCGTAGCCGACGTGGAATCGATGTTGTTTTTCGAAAAATGGCTGCTTTTCGCATGAATTATCATCGAGGTAGCTTTCAAACTTAACGTCACCTTTTTTTACAGTCACGGGTACGATATCAAACAGAGTAATCTACCTGTGGTACTGCATTAGGTAACCCTAATGCAGCTTACATGTAAACATTGAAAATTTATATCGTGATAATCGCTTATGCAAGAAACGCAAGTAGCGTTACATAAATATTCCCCTGTCGATTGTGAGAATATCTAACTAGAGATATAAAATTCACACGGGGATTTGAAAATTTAAGCACGTTCTTCCCACACTCTCTCCAAGTCGTTATCATTACGTTTTTCCATGTTACGTACATTTTTCGAGGCATTTCCAGGTAAAACGGACACACGTATAAGCGGGTATAACCACGCTCCCACCTGGATAAAAATGAACACTAATTTTTAAAAAATACATGCTTCCTGTATACATCCAGCCTGTCTTTTTGGCTAGTTCTTCGAAAAATTCTGCAAAACTTCATCAGTGGCCCAAAGAGAATTTTTCAAAGGCTACTGCGAAACGCAGCACATCCGCTCTTAACGCGAGAGAAAAGATTAAAACTTACGTAAGAAGGTAAACGAATATATATTTTTATACATAGATTCTCTATCTGCGCTTTACCCAATTTAGCAGATGAAAAATGAAATCTAAACAGACTCTATTTCTAGCCTGCCGTGAGCCAGAACCTGTTTCAAACTGACAACGGGACATGTCTCCGTCGCATCTTCGCATCCACCTTGATTCGAGAGCTCCAAACCTAAAATCCCGCATTCGAGTCCGCTTCCAAAGCACCTGGAAATTCCGAAACATCTTTCGTCCATTGGCAAAGGGAATCGTTCACGCAGGAAAGTTATTAATCGGCTAGGAAATAAATGGCAGACTGCCCAGGACAGCCGGCTACCGTCGAATAAATTCTCCCCTCGACGTTGAACACTTGCTATTCTTTGCCCGCGTGTATTATCCGCGCGCTGATGCTTCGTGCCGGCATAAAGATAGGACCTAGTCGATACGGGCAGGTAATAAGGCGATCTCTTTGTGATCGACCCCGCCTATCCGACCTCGCAGACTTTTCAAAGGGTATCTCTGCCTATTGACGTTAATGTGCATCTTTAAAGCCATTATCGGGGAAAGCAGCACGGGGTAAAATAGTCTGCCTGTAAACAGAAACGGGATCTTCCTTAAAGACGGTGGATAGACAGGGAGAGAACGTGGTTACACGAATAAAACGAACGCTGGATTTTTGTTAGTTACAGACTCTCGTTGGAGGGAAAGCGGTGAAATCGCGCGCAGGAGAAAAATGAACGGAGAAAACTTACTCGGTTGGAAAGCGGGAAAAATGTTGGGAACGCCTCGACGGCGCTTTGAGAGATTGCGTGACGTTCGGCAGCCCGAAAGGGTTGTATTTTTAGATGAATTTCGGGACCCCGATGGGAAAATGTCAATCGGTGGATTTTTGTTATATCTTCACGTGTATATTGTAGCGGAATGCGTGGAAGGTATATTGGAGCTCGTGAAATTCGCTGCTAGTCCAAGTAGTCATATTTTGGGTGGTGAGATAAAGGAATCGACGGGAACGCGAATACACCGGGATACGAAAGCACGGTCAGGGCTGTAGAACGAAATGAAGAAATATTTAATACTCTGTACGGTATCTTCAAAATAGAAACGTATAATTCAGTGTATATAGTATAGTGAAATAATTACATAATAATTGTAAACTTAATCACTATTTCTACATTCGTTGGATTGATAATTAGTATTATGAACGTACTTACAATCTTTCATGCGAATTTCACATTTTATTCACAATACTCGCAGTTTCTTGATCTCGAAACCAATTTTATAATTTTTAACCAATTAGAATTTTATTTTATTCTTTTATCTTCTTTTTACCAAATTTTTGGGCCTAAGAAAGTGAAAAGATTACTAGCAGCGAATATGTAAAGCAACAAATCTCTTTATTTTGTACAGCCCTGAAACGGGCTATGGTGCATAGGTCTACGTAGACCTGCAACCCCGAGACATCAGTCAATTATCCCATGACTTAATTTACGATCTCGCTGAGTCCTGACCTGACTCCTGACCCGTTCCTTTCTCCAGGAAATATCCTGCAGGGAGGAGTGGAAAAAGAAAACCTGATATTCTGAAAATTCGATAGCAGAGGAATCAGTTTGCAAATGATTTTGACACGCTCCATCCGGAGAGCGATTAATCGCCAAGTCCCATTTAGACTTCTCTGCTACTCGAAAAACAGGTCAGGCACACTTCGCCCACTCCGGTGGTATTCACCGGCGTGAATGGCCACTTAAATAAGATCCCGACGATCAAACCCTGCGAATCTGGTTTTGCGAACAAGCTCGAGACCGCGAGCAGGCCGCTGAGCTTCGGTATTATCTCCCTTTGTAACGTTGGTCAAAGATAAAGAGCTTGGAGGTAGACAACAAAGGCGAAAAGCGTGTGTGCGACTTACGTGCGACGATGGCATTCGGTCTTCCTGCGTTTCAAAACGTTTTCGTCACGTTTTATGCGAAATATCTCGACGAACGTTTTTAATTGCGAAATTTCCTATGGTTCGTTAAGATTATTTAAAGACCTGTAATTTATTTTGGAAAAACGGTACGCGGTGTATATGTTGGACGCGAGAATTGGTTTGGTATATTATTCGATGTGGGTATTTTAAAACGTATAGTATGGGAGTTAAGCCGTTGCCTATAATTATAATTCTTGAGGTATGACACGTTATTGGAATTTTGAGCCGGAAGAAGACTCGTTCTATTTTAGTCCCTTTAGGTGCGAATTTGCGAAGGCTAGGAAAAGACGATTATCTTTTATTTTTCTGGGAAAAAATAGTGCACGTATATATAGCCGTTGGACGTTAAGGTTAACTATTTAAAGATTCATACACTTAGGGATATTTATTTATGATGATATTCATTATACTTTTTAACATTGTGCTCGAAGTACAAGGAAGCTGAACGTCGTACACATACGTTCTTCCAGAAGTTACTACATTATGCTATAAATTATGCTAAATCCAATAATCTGGAGATTACAATTTTTCTCACGACGTGTATAAATAACGTATATAAATTTCTGCGCAAACGTTAGAAATCCTCTATGTGAGATTAATATTCCTTATATCTTGTATATCTTCTTTTCATTTTCTCGTTGTATCACAAATTTCGGTAAGACCAATAATTTAGATTCGACCACTAGTTATTCTTTTTACAACGCGTACACGTGCACAAATTTCAACACGAGCGTCAGAAATGTTCGCGATACGCCCAACAATTTGTTATTCGAGCAAACTCGCGAATCATGCGATAATCGACCTCGCCGATCTCCAGCCGCTTTATCATCGAAATCGAATCTTCAAAGACAGGGTGCAGGGGTATCAACGATGCTCGTGCACTCGTATTGTGCTATTAAATTGATGTCGGTATATGGAGATAACAGCGAGATATAATTTGTGCGCTGGTCGCAGCTCGTCAAACTAAATCTCCGGCCTGGTCAATGGAGTATATCTACTAATTCCTGTTCTCCACCAGCATCCTGATTGCACGGGCACTCGTCATTCTCCATAACACTGCACTCGATGCACCCGATGCTCGCGGTGCGAATGAAAGGGATATAATTAATGTTTCGAACAACTCACGCGATTATCCAGTCGAACTTCCGAAATTTCCAATCAAAAAATCTCCGTCGAAGCGATCGTCCTCGAATCCTGGAAATTTTCAAAATATCGAAAAGCCTGCGTCAGATTTTCTACCCAATTTCCCGGAAAGAGGACACAATTCCGCTCGTGATAAGTTCCGCGATGCTTATCTGCTTAAAGCAATATCGGTGTTTTACGTGCGAACGATCGCGTCGATCGCCGATTTATTGTTACTTCTTTCCCCTATTTTTCTCTCCTCGAGATCTTTAAGTGTATCATGCGGTCGCTGCACGATCGTTTTGCGTCAGTGCTTAATTAACCGGCGATTAGATTGCGTTAGATAGCCAGCCGTTAATCTCGTCTCTCATCGATAGAGGTTTCGTAACGTTCAGCCCTTGCAGATCGCGGCTTTCTCCTCTTTCACTAACCAGTGTTAACACGCGCACCGTTAACGACTCGAACGATCTACGACGATGTTTATTAATAAAATTATCGAGGGAGTGGGACGGCGAGGTGATTTATTGATCAGTAGGAAGTGCACGGCTAGCCTGAAGCTCGTACCGTTCTCGCTTATACCGATTCCCGCAGGTATCCCTGTAACCCGTTATGTCGTGGTCGCCATCTCGGTTTCTCGGTGTCGATCCGTGTCCTTGACATTGCTCCGGGTTGGCGAACGAGTCTAAAAGAGGACCTTCGAAAGTCTCACGAATGGTACCAACCGCCACGTGCAGCGCGGCTTTCGAGTGAGCAATTTCTCAAACAAGATAACACGTACGCGTTACACGTACGTATTGTAGCTAACTCGGAAGGAGTCAAACGGTTCCTGACCTATAGCCATGCACCTATAAAATAGGTACACGTGAACCATCTCGATCGGTCAAACGCTCGTGTCCATTAACTCGATACTAGGCAACGCGTGTCCCAGCTGATTTCTCCCGATCTCTCCATACTCTGTTTCTCAGCCTGAGATCGTTCCTCCTAAGCGTCGTATTGCTCCAACGGCGGCCATCGGCTGCGATAACCGACCTAACTTAATCACAGCTATGGATGCACGTTGGATACGACGACGTGACGCTGGAGGAGGCACGATATCGGCTTTTGTGCAACGATCGAGCCGTTTCCCGGGTTATGTGCCACCCTGTATTACGGATGGCTTCCGCGAAAATCCAGATCGGGTGCACGCGTCGTTCTTTCTTGTCCGCTGACCCGACAGCTCCGACTGGGTGCCCCGGTGCAGCCGTGGCCTG
Source organism: Eufriesea mexicana (assembly GCF_001483705.2). NCBI lineage: Eukaryota > Metazoa > Arthropoda > Insecta > Hymenoptera > Apidae > Eufriesea > Eufriesea mexicana. The sequence goes on along the minus strand of NW_016915893.1, from coordinate 167,051 downwards.
TGATCGATCGCGATGCACCGGCTGTCCGGAACCGATATCTCGTCTCTCTGATCCATAGTTCGTGTATCTTTCCTTTGTCATCAGCGATTTAATCCCTCCTGCAATCGTTCCTCCATTTTCACCGTTTATCTCGTCTCATCGACGGTGGCGCCACGATTAATGCTCGGATACGAACGTTCTCAGGGTCCGATCTCTATGGATTATTTAGGAACCGCGGATGGCAGACGCGAGTTGCGGTTTCGATTACAGTCGTATCGCGTTTAGATGCTCGCGGTTATACGCCAGGTGCTCGCACGCGGAGATTCCCGCTGGCTCGCGTATCCACGTGCAACCTCGATTTATCGTATGATCGATTTTAGCGGTGCAAGCGCACCGACCATGCAACTGGATCATTGTTTATGCATGCCTCGATATGCAGAAAGAGGCTGCGGGAATAACGCGTCGATGTCGTATGATTAATGTCGCCGGAAGCTCGACGAGTGCCATTTCTTTCCGTTCGCTGAGGAGAGAATGGTAAATAGTTAGGTAAAGAAAATATTGACGGAACCGCGTGGAACGTTGGTTTCTTGTTTTTCTTGGGAGAGGCTTCGCCGAGCAAGCGGCTGATTTGCGAGCACCGGCGGGTCCCACATTTTCCACGCTTTGTCCATTTGTCACGGAAGTCATGGTAGATAGAACTAGCAGCTTCCCGCGATTTCCGGAACCTCTTGATTTACGGCCCTGAGAGTATTTATCGTTAGACCACGGTTTATATGATTAATAAGACACGCGTTATATGACGCGATCTTTGTATAACTGGGCGTTTATCTTGCCCGATGAATAATCGGGATTTGCATTATCTCGAGAGAACCGTGTAAAATTCTTGATTTTTAATTCGGTAACATTTATTTATAAACTTTGCACGATAGGCTAATCGATAGAGAATTGCTACTATAACACTGTGCAGTTATCTCGTGTCATGTGAATAGTCGGTTTGATTTTTCTTTTGGTGGAAATATTTAATTTAGGAATTAATCAAGATCGTTCATTTTTTGATGGAAATATCGGAAAGGGAACAGTTAAGGTTCTAAACTTTAAGTTTAATAGGAGTTATTCGAAAACGTTTTAGAAGGTCGAGATAATTAGGATTTACATATTGGAATAAAATTTTGTGAAATAAACGACAGGTCGAAGTAATAATTTCGTTGGAACATCGATTGGTCGTACTTCACACCAACCTTGCAGCCTCTATGACTACATTTTGCGGAACGCATTAGCCTTCGAGGTAGTTAAAAGAGCTTACGTTTGCGGATGAGAGAAGCCTAAATGCAATCTCGTTAGCGAACTTTGTATTCTATTAGTGACCAACAACAAGCAATGTGGGTACTTATGGGTAGCCTGGTGCCAGTGAAGGGCTGTAATTGAGCGTCCTCTAACAGCTTTCTTCTGACGACGATGAAAGCGCTCCGTAATTAATCGTTATTCGGCCAGGTTCACCTCTTTTCGCCATGACGTCTCACGTTAATCGTCCACGGTGCATTCTGACCGTTTCTATGCGTCGTTGATGCAAGATTCCACGATCAATATGTAGCTTCATTTCTGTCCGGCTTGTAAACGCGCCTTTGTCGTGGCTAAATAATGCTCGATTCCGACTCCATTCTCTGGTCGAATCTATTCTTACGTATCGGTGCTCTGAATGACAGAATATGCTAAAATACCGACACTTTATTGTTAGCCTGGAAAAATGTATTTGAGCTCGCGACAGATAAATTGGTCCATTGAAGGACGTTTTCCAGCTTACGTTCTCTCAGAATTTATTCCACCGGTTGGATTACATATCGAATGCGAAATTCGTCAACGATACGCGCGAATTAATCACAGAACGAGGTGAAATAACAAGCAACGAAATGGATTACGCTGCGAGAAATATGTATTTAAAAAATCTCCGACGACCTGAAAAAGCTACGAAAGAGGACACTCTTTTAAGCGCCACTAAATTTCATATTTCTTTTCCAACTTTAATCCTCCCGTGGGTGTCGTTTAAGATATAGAAGCCAGGCAACCAGCAAAAATACTTACCTTCGAGATTAAAGTTCTTACTCTTCAGACTGCGCCATTTTACCCAGTCGGAGTTCCGACTTGGAGAGTACTCGAGGAAAATCACCGATGGGTACTCTATAAAGATGCCTCGTGCTCGCGCGCCGTTCCATTTTCCATCGTGCTGCATCGCGCTTTTATACATAATTTATAACTACTTCTGCGCGTCGCATATCTCCATTCACGTTGCAAAAGTTTCCCGACCTTTCGAGCAACGGGACGACGAGATGTAATTTGTTGGGCTCCGGACGTCGCACCCCGTTGAGGACGGAATACCTCCGGCTCGCCGGAAGTGCACTTGTTCCAGAGTGCGAGGCCACGGCCGATGCCAGCGGAGCGCCGATATTTCGGAAGATGAAAGCTCCTCGTCGCTGCGTGGCTTTAAAGCTCCCGGGCAAGACTTGGCCTGCCCCAATATCGATCTGCACGTTGCTTTCGTTCCACCTGGACCACGCTTATTTCGTCACTATCTCCTGCGTTACATCGTCGACCCCGAGGCGTCGCAAGACAATGTCGTGGTCTATTGTTATTCCAGGGCTGCGGACCTTAAGCCAATTTCGCTCGGCTGTCGAGACGCTGAATATCCAATATCGGTCTATGAACACGAATTCGTATCGGTTGCAGCTTATTCGCGATACTTCTTCGATGCTCGTGTCGAATGATTTATAACTTTTCGGTAGATCGTTTGAGATTCAGTTAGAGAGGAATGGTACAGCACAGTTCTCGAGAAAAACTCGAAGCTTCGAATTTAGTATCACTTGTTCCCGTTAGATAGAGTTTTTGGGGAACTGTAAAGGAAACTTGGGCATTCCGAAGAATCGAGTTCTCATGCAATTTTCATCGTTTTTCAGATTGGTAGACGACAGATGCGTGGTATGTCCCGAGGCTGGAGATCTATCCAATCCGCCGAAGAAGTTCAGAGGTAAATGACAATTGCAATTAACGATTTGTAATTACCCATCTTGCAATTAACGCTCTCGCGATAAAACGTTAATCGTAATTTCATCGATCGTACGCGACAAGAGCACTCTGGTCTTTTGATCAACATTTGCTTTGATATCTCTTTCATCCAATTAACGTGTCATCGGTCTTTCGTGTAATTTCTAGATTGCCTCTTCAAAATATGTCCCATGAACCGGTACTCTGCGCAAAAGCAATTTTGGAAGGCAGCGAAACAAAGCGCAGGTGGTACCGATGCCGTGCTTTTAAAAAGGCTGCACGTAAGTTGATTTTTCTGAAACTTTTTACGCTGACCCAGTTGAAATTGGGACAACCTAACATATCAAATATTATTCGATAAATATTCATCGTTATTAACGTTGATCCGATTTTCTTTCAGCATGCCGCGGAAATAGAGAAGAAGCAGAACGAGACCGAGAACAAGAAATTGCTGGGCAGCGTGGTATCCTATGGTAACGTTGTCCAGGTGAGGAAGGAAGGAAGGAAGAGCCACCGTTTTGTTTTTCTAATATTTTTATATATTTTTACATTGTCCCCGTTATGCGAAGCAAATCAATTTACCTTGCGCTACACGCCTCAAAAGGTCAGCTTCGCTTTAGTACCCAAGGACACTCCCTTTTATGCAGAAACTCGATTTACCATTTCTGTAATAACGAAAACATGAAATGTTACCCACCGAATGGAGCGACCTAATAATATCTTCGTTCCCTTCGACGCGAAATCAACCTGTTTTCCTTTTTATACCTTTTTATTTGCCTCGTTCTATTCCGCTTCTCCACGAATTATCGCGAAAGCGCCACAAGCCGATAACTATACTTGCCAATTAACAGAATCAACTTCCTGTTTTCGTATCTATGCCGCATGAGGCGATCGCGAAAGTGCTATCATCATCGAAGTGCTACGTGGTTCCTAAACACGAAATTTTATCCCCAGAACAAGACACTGACCTGTAATTGCGTACTGTTTTAAGTGTATGATCGAATTATTAATCACATTCGCGGTGCTTTTAGCGTCAACAACTAGGGGAACAGCGTTACGCAGCGAAGTGATGGTCGCTAAATGTATTATACATGGAGGCGAAATATCGTCTCCTGGCGAACGCGATAGTGTCTATGAACGCCATTAGACGTCTACTTAACGTGATGCAATAACGTACAACATCGGGTCTTTGTCGTGCTATCGAGCTACTTTATTACTTCTCATTATATACGGGAATTATGGTAGATGTATAACTTAATTATCCAGTAAGGGGTTACCCAATGCTGCTTGTTTCAGCACCTGTTTCTTCTTCATTTTCCCTTGTCCCTTTCCTCGCGAATCAATCGATAATCAAATTGTGCTTTTACTCTTGGATAGTTTTAATGTCACTTTGCTTCTATCGTGCGATCACTAAGCTTTTCGACGACAGCAAAGTACTCTCTGGCGTTTTATTGTTTTAACGCTTTAAGTTTCTATAGTTATGGAAAGAATAGTAACTGCATAGTAATTATGTAATTTTGAATAGCATTATACTCTCATTTTGTCGTCATTTCAAATTTATTAATTATGTGACGTTTTCTCTTGTAGCTATTACACCTGAAATCCAACAAATTTCTGACCGTGAACAAGAGACTTCCTGCACTCCTCGAGAAGAACGCGATGAGGGTATACTTGGACGCGAATGGGAACGAGGGTTCTTGGCTTTACATAATGCCGTTCTATAAACTTCGTAGCGACGGTGACAGCGTCGTGGTCGGTGATAAGGTGATTCTAGAACCGGTGAATGCCGGTAGACAAGGTCTGCACGTAGCCGCAAATTATGAGTTGAGTGATAACCCCGGCTGCAAGGAAGTAAATGTCGTGAATTCGGCTACATCCTGGAAAGTGACGCTATTTATGGAACATAGAGAGAACCAGGAGGAGATCCTAAAGGGTGGAGACGTTGTTCGACTGTTCCACGCTGAGCAAGAGAAGTTTCTCACGATGGACGAGTATAAGAAGAAGCAACACGTGTTTCTCAGGACCACTGGTAGGACTAGTGCCACTGCTGCTACGAGTAGTAAAGCTTTGTGGGAGGTTGAGGTAAGAAAATGGTTGTATTGATTAACGCTTTCTATGTGTCTGGTGAAATGACGTTGAAATTTGTAGTATTTGGTATTTTAATTTTTCGATACTTCGGGATTCTGGTTTGTAGAGTAACAGTTCTACTCTTATCGACTGTGGTGAGCTATTTGTAGCTTACGAGGCACGGAATATATCTGTTAATGGAGTTTAAACAATAATTTCTTTCTCTACAGGTGGTTCAACATGATCCTTGTAGAGGAGGAGCGGGCCACTGGAACTCTCTGTTCAGATTCAAACATTTGGCAACAGGACAATATTTAGCTGCTGAAATTGACGCCGATGAACCACGTGAGACCACAAAAGGCAAGCGTGGTAAGATAGATATTTATGTGTAAAATAGCATCAACGAGTGGCTTCAGGGACTGTATACGTAAAATTATTATATTTCCGTGCATGTTGGTAGAGAAGCCTTGCGTAGCCGTGTAATGAGTGGTCGATGATACGTGTGTTTTATATGCTGTAAATGTAAGATTGATATAGATTGTATGGTTTATAGATCCACCAGGACCAGTGTATAGATTAGTGTCAGTACCACACAGTAATGAAATAAGTTCCTTATTCGAATTGGATCCAACTACGTTAACGAGAGGCGACAGTTTGGTTCCGCAGTCATCCTTCGTCAGGTTACATCATATATGTACAAATACTTGGGTTCATTCGACCAGCGTACCAATCGACAAGGATGACGAAAAACCTGTTATGTCAAAGGTACCTTTCAGTGAAAGCCACGTATATATCTTGTAATTTGTTCTATTTGCTATTTTTTTTATATATATTATATTATTTTAATCGTATTGTAAGGTGGGCTGTGCTATTAATAAAGAAGATAAAGAGGCATTTGCTCTAAGATCGGTATCGCCAGTTGAGGTGCGAGATCTCGATTTTGCGAATGACGCTTGCAAAGTATTAGCGTCGATTAGTAGTAAACTGGAAAAGGGTACGATCTCGCATAATGAGAGACGGGCCGTAACCAGTTTATTGCAGGATATAGTATATTTTATAGCTGGCTTAGAGAACGAACAAAATAAATCCGAAGCTTTAGATTTAATCGTAACTAATGCTGTCAGAGACCGACAAAAGTTATTACGAGAACAATACATACTTGGTCAATTATTTAAGATACTTCAGGTATTATAAAATTCTTAAATATTCCATTGAACTGAATTTTTAGTTGTTAACGCTTCTATTATTTGTACTTTTATTTGTAGGCTCCGTTCTTAGAGTCTGCAGAAGGTGAGGGACCATTTCTTAGAATAGAAGAATTGAACGATCCACGACATGCGCCGTATAAATATATGTTTCGTTTATGTTATCGAATACTCAGACTATCTCAACAAGACTATCGGAAAAACCAGGTATCGTATATTTAGATGCGGTTTAATTTTAATAATATCGATTAAGGTTATACTGATTTATTTTATAACATAGGAACATATTGCGAAACATTTTGCTTTTATGCAAAAACAAATTGGATATGATATTCTGGCGGAGGACACTATTACCGCATTATTACACAATAATAGAAAATTATTAGAAAAGCATATTACGGCAGCAGAGATTGAAACTTTTGTAGGACTTGTGAGAAAAAATATGCACAATTGGGAATCTAGATTCTTGGATTACTTGTCAGACTTGTGTATTTCTAATAGAAAAGCGATTGCCGTAACACAAGAATTAATATGCAAAAGCGTATTAAGTGAAAAAAACAAAGATATATTAATAGAAACTAGGTAAGTTTGGCACACTTCGTTAATAGTAATGATTTTTATCTATACGGGTTAATACATAATGATTCTTTTCAGAATGACGAAAACTCAGGTTGAGGTCGAAGAGTTGGATGAGAAACAAGAGAATGAGGAACCGCGAATCACTGTAATGGAAGAGTACGAAATTTTTCTCGTATGGAATAATGGAGCAGTAAGTATTATTATAAATGTATTCATATATATGTATAAAGCTCAGTTGTATTTTCTAAAATACTTAATGACGTACACAGAAATCAATGTCCTTAAATGAATTATCGAGGGGAGCTAAGATAGGTAATGTTCAAGACGCGGCAATATTGGACTATTATAGGCATCAATTAAATCTTTTTAGCAATATGTGTCTAAATAGACAATATTTAGCGCTGAATAACTTATCGCCACACTTGGACATTGGTCTTATACTTAAGTAAGTAAAATTAATATTCTAATAATTATGCATCTTTTTATAGTAAATACAATTTTTTTAATAAAAAATTAGGTGTATGGAGGATGAAACAGTACCATATGAACTGCGCGCATCATTTTGTCGACTTATGTTGCACCTTCACGTTGATAGAGATCCACAAGAACAAGTTACACCAGTTAAATATGCTCGACTTTGGTCTGAGATTCCTTCAAAAATGAGCATTAATGAGTATGCAACAAAAATGTAAAATTATATGATATATAAAGTAAGTTTTGGAACATTTATGGAATTTACTGTCTGTTTTTAGTTATGATGCAAACAGGATGCGGGATCAAAATAAGGAAGCTGTGCGTGCTAAGTTTAGCGCAACTATAATGTTTGTTGAAGATTATTTGTGTAATGTGGTAGCAAAAATGTGGTCTTTTGCAGATCAAGAGCAGAATAAACTTACATTTGAGGTAAGATAGTACATTTTACTCATATTTTAATCACGAAAACAAATCACCAATATCTAATGTTGTTTTAATATTTTTGTATAGGTTGTCAAATTGGCACGTGATTTAATTTATTTCGGATTCTATAGTTTTAGTGATCTTTTAAGATTAACAAAAACGTTACTGAGTATTTTGGATTGTATATCAGAAAATGATTTAGCTGATGGAAAAATTCCGACTGGCGAAATTGATTGTAAGTAGATCGTAAAATTGTTTCTTATTCACTTGATGCACAACTAACACATTGCTTGGACGTGATATTCCTTGTACAACATTATTACTTCCTGATAATTGTATCCTTTCTGTACATCATAGAATGCCGTTCTATTTGGTCCTCCTACACCATGTAAATATTCAATACAAACTAAATAAATTATATTCTAATTCCTTTAACATCCTCGTATATAAGTTAATAATATAATTTCTTTAATAGTATATATAATGAAACATATTGAACATGTACATATCTTAATATATGTTTAATTATAACTAACTAATCAGTCTTGAAAACTTCTAAAGCTGATTCTGTGGATTCTAAGGATCTAGGTAATATATAACTGTGAATTAATGGCGATTTAAGTTGATTTGTAGAATTCAATTTTCGTCTTACTAAATTTGCAATTTAAGCATGTCACTTCGTTGTGTTTGCACTTCTGTTTTACCCAGTGTATTCTTTTAATATTTCCTATTTCGTATTTTGTCAGTTTCAGTATTTGTAAATGTAAATATTTGATTGAAAGTAATTATGTCAAATAACTTGACTATCCTCATCATTTATTTTCTAAAACTTAGTTTAAAGTCATTTTCTCTGAAAAATTATACAAAATAAATTTTGAAATGAAATATATCTACCTGATAAATTAAGAACATGCCTAAAATTGTTTTTAATATTTAACAGCGGAAGGTGGAGTATTGAGATGCATCGGAGACATGGGTGCAGTAATGACGAGTTTAACATTGGGTCCAGCTGGACAAGTATTAGCTGGAAGTTCTTCTCCAAGACCAAAACCACTTTTAAAAAAAGAATATCCTCTAGTGATGGACACTAAGCTAAAAATAATCGAAATTTTACAATTTATACTCGATGTTCGACTGGACTACAGAATTTCTTGTTTATTGAGCATCTTCAAGCAAGAGTTTGACGAAACTGAAAGAGCTTCTGGAGATTTAAGCCTCGGCCAGAAAACCATCGATTTAGAGTTAATAGGTACACAGGCAGAGGGTATATTTGGTAGCAGGTAATGTGCCATTTCTTTTTTGTAATTGTTTCATTAAATAAATATTTCACGAATTGTTTCATTTAGTGAGGAGTGTGTGGCATTGGACTTAGATGGACAGGGTGGTAGAACATTTCTACGTGTTTTACTGCATTTAGCAATGCATGATTATCCCCCACTAGTTTCTGGAGCATTACACTTACTTTTTAGACATTTTAGTCAAAGACAAGAAGTTTTACAAGCATTTAAACAAGTATGCTATATTAAGTGCAATATTATTGTAGAATTACAAATTAAAAGAAAACAAAGAAAGATTTATTAAATTATCGTAAATAGGTGCAACTTTTGGTTTCCGATAGTGACGTTGAATCTTATAAACAAATAAAATCCGACTTGGATGTTTTACGACAATCAGTTGAAAAATCGGAACTTTGGGTTTACAAATCCAAAGCATCGGAAGAACATGGTGGAAAAAAGAAGAAAAGTAAAGAAGATGAAGATGACGGAGCTACTCCTCGTAAAGCACCGCCTCAATTGTCTACAACGGATAAGAAAGGTTTTGATATAATAATATTAAATTTAAATTTATTATCAAAAAGTAGGGAAAAAGCAATATCTTTCTAAAACAGAAATTATTTATAACTATAGGATCTGCAATAGATTTAGATATTGGACCGCCATTACACGCAGATCAGGCGGAAGAGTATAAAAAAATACAACAAATTCTAATTCGAATGAACAAGTTATGTATTCAAACGATAGGTGGTCAAATAAAACCACGAAAACATGAACAAAGACTTCTACGTAACGTTGGAGTGCACACTGTCGTATTAGATTTATTACAAGTTCCATTTGATGCGAAAGAAGATGTTAGAATGAACGAGTTGATGCGATTAGCGCACGATTTTCTGCAAAACTTCTGCTTAGGAAATCAACAAAATCAAGTTCTGTTGCATAAGCAGTTGGACTTGTTTTTGAATCCTGGTATACGTGAAGCTCAAACAGTATGTAGCATTTTTCAAGACAATTCAACTTTGTGCAATGAAGTAAGTGCTAAGGTGATACAGCATTTTGTGCATTGCATAGAAACACATGGAAAACATGTGCAATATTTAAAATTCCTTCAAACAATAGTAAAAGCCGAAAATCAATTTATTAGAAAATGCCAGGAAATGGTGATGCAAGAAGTAAGTGAAACTTCTGTGAATAAATAAATGTACTTTATTTTTTAAAATATATATATTAATTATTTTTTATAGTTGGTTCAAGCTGGTGAAGACGTTTTGGTTTTCTATAATGATCGAGCGTCTTTCAATCACTTTGTGGAAATGATGCGATCCGAACGACATCGGATGGATGAAAGTAGTCCGCTCAAGTATGAATTTAAGAGATACAATAATGGCGTAAATTATGTTGTATATTTTATACTAATATATATTCTAGGTACCACGTAGAATTAGTTAAATTATTAGCTTGTTGTACAATGGGTAAAAATGTTAATACTGAAATTAAATGCCACAGTCTTTTACCACTAGATGATATTGTTGCTATGGTATCACATCCAGATTGTATACCAGAAGTAAGCTTTTTTGTGATTATCTTTAAGAAATGTATTTCTGAACTTAATTATAGGTAATTATTTAAATATTTTTGCATAGGTAAAAGAAGCATATATTAATTTTCTCAACCACTGTTATATTGACACAGAAGTAGAAATGAAAGAAATTTACACATCAAATCATATGTGGTCATTATTTGAAAAGTCTTTCATAGTAGACATGGGAATTATAGCAACAGCTACGCACGACCGTGAACACGCTGATATAGCTTTGGAAAATTATGTGACAGGTTGCCTAATGAATATCATTACAACGTTCTTTAGCAGTCCATTTTCAGATCAAAGTACCACAGTGCAGGTATTGTATTCTTCTATTTCAATATTTTAAATGAATTTTATGGTTTTCGTTTCCTCGATACTATATCTATAAATACAATTTTAACAAATTTATGATATAATTAGTCTAAATGTTAAATTTAAAAGAATTATTTACCTTTATTATTTATAAAACTTATCACACAAATTTTCAAACTAATATTAATATTTATTTGGTGGATATAGCACTCTAATCTATTGAGCACATTAACTTAACATAAGTGATTAATAACAGAATAAAGATTATTTTTTATTACATGTGTTCATGTCATTGTTAATTAGAGCACAAATTTTTTTCATACAATGTTATTTTTTTAAATTTTTTACATAAAAAACATTTATCTGTGATTATATTTATTTGCATTAAATTTCAGATTGTACAGTCAGTATTTTGATTCTTTTTATTATTTGCACAATGAGATATTATATACATATCAAATTGATAAAAATTGATTATTTTTTTAGTATTGTTATTGTTGTTAGATATAAGTATGGTTTGACTAACTTACGATATACTTAGGTACCTAAAAATTAAATATTTATTATGTTTCATTACTTAACTGAAGTGCGCCATGATGGAGGTAATTTTTCGAAAACAATATGGAATTAAGTTAGAATTAATGTAAAAACTTGAATTTGAAAGTTGTATGATTTGTACTACAGTAGGTCATAAGCATAGTGGTATCAAGTAAAAGTACATAAAATAGAAAAATTAAATTTTTAAATACATATAGCATAAAAAAATAGTGCAGGCATAACTGAGAATATACAAGCATATAATATATAAATAATATAGTTAACATAAAGTAATTATGTGCAAAAACCTGTTCAATTACTCTGTCATTTAATTTATCAGATAATTTCTTGCTTTGCATGACAAACACATTAATTTAGGTTTATTTAGAAGCCAAGTACATATCACAAACTTATGGAGGCATTAATATTTATTTAAAGAATAAACTTTTTGTTTTATTTATTGCTTCCTGGTATATATATATTTTTATAATTTTCTTATATTTGTTTACCTACCCTGGTACACCAGAGTAATACTATAAATTAATAATTACATTGGTAATATATTTTTTGATGTGTGCTTGGTAACTGGTGATTGCATCAGCGGCATGTTCTGTGTTTTTGGCATGCTACACCTGGCCTTCTTTGACTCATCAACATTGGTTTACTGGGTCTGGGTGCTGGGTCTATATGGTGGTGGGTTGATTTACTAATAGAAACATCTCCACGAGGCTAGACTTTATTGGAGCATCAAGGAAAGTGACCGGATTACTGATACTAATCTTACTGGCTATGTGAGTACCAAAATTAAAAAATGCTCAATCTGTTATGAGCAATTGTATATACACTTGTATTACTAATATGGTACAGTGTGATTTGATAATTAAATTTGAAAAATAAAAAGAATAACTTTTTACTGTATATATACACATATAGTATATACAGTACTTTTAACTAAAACAGTTTCATATGAATACTTTCATTGTAAATATTTGTTTTTCTGTGTAACTAAATAACAGCACGGATTGAAGGGAATTAAATAAATATAAATACAGACGTGCTTTATTGGTGTCAGCAATTTTTAGTTTCTAAATTTAAATGTTGTAAATAGAAACTTTAATATGTGTTTCTGAATAATTATACTAACACATTCACTGTCTTCAATGATTGAAGCAAGCTTGCCATATAAGTTCTTCTAAATACTAACCACAAGTCTTTTATTGTATTTGGAATATTCTTCTGTATCTATCCTTTTGCATTTCATGCAGCATGAATCTGTGGTTTAACATATATAAAACTATTTCTTTTTTGGAGCTTGGCAATGAGTGTGTTATATTACATCAATTAAAATAATAAGACTTCAGTACTTCATGAATATATAATTAATGCATCTGCTCTAAAAATTTGGGTTTTCAATAAAGGATGATTTATATTTTTAGATTTTATTAAAAATATTTAAGGATTAACAAAAATTATAGCAACTAATATGTATTTTTTTATGCATAAAAGTATATATTAAATGTAACATTACATAACACTAAAAAGCATTAAACTTTTTTATTTATAACAGACACGACAACCTATTTTCGTTCAATTACTTCATGCGGCTTTTAAAGTTTCACAATGCTCATGGCTAAATGCTGGTCAAAGGTTTAATGTTGAAAATTGTATACGAACATTGTCGGACGTAGGTAAGCTTGTTTGAATTGCGATTTATATAAAATTTACAAAATTTTTTTGTACCCATTTTATGAAAAGAATGCTATTTGTTTGAACTGTTAGCTAAAGGGAGAGGTATAGCCATCCCTACAGATTTGGAAAGTCAAGTTGCTTCTATGTTCAATAAGGCTGCGATGCTTAGTAGACAAACAAGCAAATGGCTTCAAGCTGCAAAACAACCAAAGATAGAACGCACACAAAGTCAGGTAATTTTTATCCAAAAACTTATTTAATAATTACTTGGGATTCTAATAATTTTTTTAACAAATCTTGAATCATTGTTGTCAATTTATAATTGATATGATCTTTGAATATGTAGAGTGACTTATTTTGTGAGGAAGATAGTAAAGATCAGGTAAAAGTCACTCATAAAAGCCTTACTAGACTGTTAGCGTGATAAAATTTTAGTGCTTTAGTGTAGTTTAATATTAGCTAATATTAGTATACGAGTAGCGTAAAAATTACGCATAAAGAGTATATTGTATTTAACAAACTGTATCATAGAAGAAATATTTATATGTATGTGTAATTATTATGATATAATATATTTTCATTTAGCTAATGCGTTTGGATCGAAGTATTATAGAAGGTTTACAAGACATAGTATCGTTATTGGAAGAGCAATTGAAACCACTAGTACAATCAGAATTATCTTTGTTAGTGGATATACTCTATCGACCAGAATTACTGTTTCCAGCAGCAACTGACGCTAGAAAACGATGCGAAAATGGTGGCTTTATAAAAAGGTGAGTAACTTTTTACAGTTATTATTGCTTTAATATATTTTAGTATGTACAGTCAGTAACAGTTAATAACAACTTCTTTTTGTTTAGATTGATTAAACATACTGAAAAATTACTGGAGGAAACGGAGGAAAAACTGTGTGTAAAGGTGTTGAGGACTCTCAGGGAAATGATGGCTATTGACCCTGAATATGGAGAAAAGGTGAGTTTTGCAATATTGTACTTTGCATGCAGTTACAAGAATCATTTCTACAATATGGGAAAGTCACAGACATTATGGAAAAGGGCATTCAGTTGTTTCTGACAAAATGTTATTACATTAATTAGCGGTGACAAATCCTTCAGGCATGCTTTACGTACGCTAGTTAGCTTGGTATTCCAATGATGGACATTTTGGAATGTAATAGCAATCAATGTTATTGTCCTTAGTGTATCAATATATGTAACAATTTCAGCATCTTTTTTTATTGGAGCTTATAACATCCGTAATAAATTAAATGCATGCGCAAATTGGTAGGTAATTCTTTGGCGCGCAATACGGCAGTAAAAATTATGAGTCAAAAGTATAAGTATAGTTATCGGTGAAAATAATTCATTTGTACTGCTTCTTTTACTAAAATAATATTAACGCTCAATTGATCGTATTGAAAAGTAAAAGATGGAAAAATGTTATTCGGAGCATGCCATCTTTAATTGGGATTTGCTACCGTTAATTAGCACCGCACCTCGACCGATTAAACATGTTACCGTTCTAAGTTCTAGTTGAACCTAAATTTACAAAAATTTGTGTCTTCATATCCACTTGTTCTTTACATGTTTGCCGAAAAGCTAAATGCCCATATGTTCACGGCACATATTAGATAATCAGCATATACACGATCGAGAATTTTTTAGTTGGCAATATAAAAAAAAAGAATATGCGAATGAAATAATAAGCTTCATGAATACACTACAAAGATTTAAATAACAGTGTGGGTGAGTAGGTTTCGTAGAATAGATATGTAGGTAAAGATGTTTTCATGCTGCAAACGAAGAGCGAAGGTGTCTTGGAAGAAGAAGAAACAGAGCAGACGGCCGAGTCTCAAGTTGGAACAGACTCTGTTGATGAGTCTAAGATTCGTCATATGACTCAGCAAGAGCGGGTAAAAATTAAAGTAGATAACAACGGTAATTTGTGGGCACAACGTATATAAATTGGCAACATGAATTTGATTTATATTAATGAGAATTTATCTCACCATCACTCTATCGTTATATATTGATACAAGTCTTAATATTGAATGAATATCTTCTTTCTGTTAATTATTATTATTATATATATGTGTGTATGTACATATACATATATACGCAGAGGGCATCCTATTGATAAATAAGAAATCTAATCTGTTAATATACTCTAATATTAAAATCATAATAACTATCTGTTTTTATATTTTATAATTTTATAAAATATACATATATAGACACATGTTTTTTAGTAACTGCTATGCAACAAGCTACATGATTTACTTAATAAAATTTGCTTAAGTACAAATATAATGTACGTTGTGTAGGTACTTTATATGCATGTGCTTGATTAGTTTTATAATATACATTTTAGTTCATTCTTTGCTTTATCATCTTTTCGTATTAATTTCTTTTTTATATACAGGATATAAGTAGGTATGTAATAGGTATGTAATCTCGTGTATCAAAATAATTATGATTTACGATAGGAGATTCTACATTATAACGATGTCGATTTACTTGAACATAAATAATTGGATTGATAAGTAAATGAATGTTTAAGTAAGTTGAATAATTTCAACTTATCGTGAATCAAAATTTATATAAAATTCTTAAAGTATTATTTCACGTAGTGTAAGATATCTTTCCAAGTACATTCCAGTATGGGCATAGAGTTTAGGAATAGAAACGATAAGAAAGTATAATGTATGTACATACACTTATTACAAATTGAGTGTACCAATACGTCTTCTAGATTTTTTATTATCTTTTATATAAAGTATACACATTTTGGGTAGCATGAGAGCAGCAATGTAGAACTTAGAAATTAGATTGTATTTTAAATATAGAGTTGTCGAGTAATTAATAATTATGCTACAATCACAAAAATCTATACATGTAGTATATCTACATACTCTGTATGTAAAACATTTTGTTCTTTTTGCTATTCCCTTATATTTAATACATAAATACGTCTTTGAATGTATCATTTGTATACTTTATGTGTGATATCTATTTGATTCTTTGCATTTACTCTCAAAATTTTCGATCTATATCACGTAAATTTTTAGTGTTGGGCATTTTTTAAGATACAATTTTAAGATACAAATATTTCTTTCTTCCTTTTTCTTTACACATATGAAGATTATATGTAAAATTAACTAGGGTATCAAGTAAGATACCGAGATCTGTAGAATTGTCTTTCTCGTTCTGAAGCACAAGTAATGTATATACACATCGATTTAATTATTTTTATTACTAATACAATATAATTATTAATATTTTCATGATATATGATAAATAATGCACCGGTATTCCCTTTTAAAATATATTAAACTTCTTTCAATTATTATGCACGATGTATTGGTACATCTCGAGTAATTCAAATTTATTTTATTATACTAATGTATTTTTTATTTCCTTTTTCCTAGGGAGATGCACTGAGAAACAATCTTCTAGCACGCTACTTTGGAAAGTCTTTTATACAAAAACCGGAAAACGTGGAAATTGGAGTATCACATACTGCTCCAGTTACTCATGGACCAGGAGGTATAGCTTTTTTTTTTCTAAATAATTTCTTTCTCAATAATAACACTGTTCAACAAATTTTGTGGGAGAACACATTATATCAGTGTCTTATAAAAGGGAATTCGGATCGGTATACTAAATTTCAAAAGATTCTAATGACTTTAAGTTCCCATATAAATTGGAGTTCAATGGATATTACAGATTAAAATTCGTGTTGAACTATTGTAATCAGCTTTACTAAACATTTTATCTTTTTCTAGCTAAGTTATTGAGTCGGGCAGGCCGTACATTGCATGAAATTCAAAGTCATCTCGACCGCGAAGGTGCCTCTGATTTGGTAGTGGAACTAGTAATTAAAAGTGTGCACTCACCGAGTATATTTGTGGAAGCCATAGAACTTGGTATTGCGTTATTAGAAGGAGGAAATCCTATTATACAGAAAAGTGTTTTCAATAAATTAATGGGCGGTGACTTGAGTCAATCTTTCTTCAAGGTATGTTATTCAATATTGATTTCTTTCGTTGTAAAAGTTGTAGATGTTACATGGATAAAGAAGTTAAAATAAAGAATATAATTTGTAGGTGTTTTATGACAAGATGAAAGATGCACAGCAAGAAATTAAATCTACCGTTACAGTGAATACTTCTGACATAGCAGCCAAAGCTCACGAAGACAAGGAGCAAAGCAAAGAAATAGAAAAGATATCAAGGAAGCGTGCGTCAGGTATAATAGAATTATATTTCAATTATTTCTATTTAAATTTGCTTATATTGTATCTCTCTGATATAGGAAAACCTAACGGAATAGTAATAACAGATGAGTTGCGAGAGGAATTGAATCAAGCTGCTTCATCCACTGTACAAGCGTACGCGAATGTTCGTAATCTTGCGTCCGGTGAAGATGCAACGAATAATGCAGCTTTTGGTAGTGCATTAGAAGACATGATAGCTGAGAAATTAGAAAGGCATCGTACTGGAACAACTGGTACTGAAAGGGATGAAGGACAATTGAGTGCGAAAGTTTTAGTAATGCAACCAATTTTACGTTTTTTGCAATTATTGTGTGAAAATCACAATCGTGATTTACAGGTATTTTTCTCGATCTTAATTCCGACTTTAAGACTGTTTTTCGTGTTATGCTACTTACGACATTAAAAATATTTTTATGCCTTTATAGAATTTCTTACGTAATCAAAATAACAAGACGAACTTCAATTTGGTATCCGAGACGCTTATGTTTTTGGACTGCATCTGTGGTTCAACGACTGGTGGATTAGGGTTATTAGGACTGTATATAAATGAGCATAATGTTGCATTAATCAATCAGACTTTGGAAACATTGACAGAGTATTGTCAGGGACCATGTCACGATAATCAGAATTGTATCGCGACTCACGAGTCTAATGGATTAGATATAATAACTGCCTTGATTTTAAATGATATTAATCCTTTGGGAAAAACCAGAATAGACTTAGTGTTGGAATTAAAAAATAATGCTAGCAAATTATTGCTTGCTATAATGGAGAGTAGAGGAGATAGTGAAAACGCAGAAAGAATTATGTATAATATGAATCCGAAACAGTTAGTTGATGTTGCATGTCGTGCATTCCATCAAGAATCTCTGGATGATGATGGTGACGTGGATGACTCTTCTACAGATGGTGAAGAAGGAGTGTCACCCAAAGAAGTAAGGACTAAATTTATTCCGAAAAAAATATAATCCGATTATTGATAATTAATCGTTCTTTTAGGTGGGACATAATATTTATATTTTATGTCATCAATTAGCACAGCATAATAAAGAATTATCATCGATGTTGAAACCGTCTGAACAGAATAATGCAGATCCAAAAATTAATAAGGCATTGCAATATTATGCCACACATACAGCTCAAATTGAAGTATATTTGTGTTTATATTTGTGTAAGAATTTTCTATTTATATATTTCATTTAAGTTTCTTATTTACTTCAGATTGTTAGACATGATAGAACATTGGAACAAATTGTGTTCCCAATTCCTGAAATTTGTGAACTTATTACTTTGGACACGAAAATTAAAGTATTAAACACTACAGAACGTGACGACCAGGGCTCAAAGGTTTCCGACTTCTTCGAAAGAACTGAAGACATGTTTAATGAAATGAAATGGCAAAAGAAACTTAGAGGTATAATGGTGAAAATTACTGTTGTTATTTTCATTTATCAACATTATTAAATATATTTTTGTCATTCTTTTTTAGGGCAACCAGTCCTATTTTGGATGAGCAGTTATATGTCACTTTGGAGTAATATTTTATTCAATTGTGCAGTACTCATAAATCTCATCGTAGCTTTCTTTTATCCATTTGTAGATTCTGTGCCTAGTAAGTTTATACTACTTTTAATTGATCAATTTTAACAAATAGAAATACTTAAACATTTTCTTATTTTCTTACTTTAGAATTAAGTTCAAATTTATCTGTTATTATCTGGGTGATAATGCTTTCATCAGCTATTTTTGTCATTACATTACCACGAGAATCTGGTATACGAACGTTAGTAGCTTCAACGATGTTACGATTGATCTTTTCTATAGGACCAGAACCAACGTTATGGTTACTTGGTTTTCTTACTGTAAGTTGAGAAAGCACGTCTGAAAAAAGACGCATTATTTCATTATAAGTTTCTGTAATAAATATATTTTTCAGATTGTATTAAAAGTTATACATCTTATAAGTATTATAGGTAATCAAGGCACTTTAACAAAGAGCCTAAAGCAAATAGTGACGAATGTTGAACTTTTGTATCATATGTCATATCTTATATTTTGCGTTCTTGGAATTTTTATGCATCCATTTTTCTACTCAGTTTTAGTAAGTATTGGAATATTAGAATAAATGAATTGTGAAAGTAAAACAAAATATTAAGTTCTTCACTTTTCAGCTCTTCGATGTAGTATATCGCGAAGAAACGTTGCTCAATGTAATAAGATCTGTTACAAGAAACGGACGGTCCATTATACTTACTGCTGTATTGGCATTAATTCTAGTTTATATGTTTTCTATTATCGGTTTTATGTTTTTCAAAGACGATTTTCTAGTAACAGTTGATGAGGATATTGTATGTAAGTACAAATTATATTATGTTTTATAATTATGTCTTAAATCGTATACTGATCTTATATTTATATTAATTGTAGCATCGTATACGGATGGAGATGCAGGTACTTGTAACATTGCCGATAACGACAGATGCGAAGCAACTAAAACAGTATCTCGGTATACTCGCGAAGGTATTTTTCTTTTTCTATAAAATGTTGCCAATATTTATTATTTGTAATTACAATAACATTTTTATAATTATGTAGTCAATGAAAAAGACAGTCCAACAGATGTAATTAACGTTGGCGGAGAGTTGAAGGAACGAGCATGCGATTCTTTAGTCATGTGTATTGTCACAACTTTGAATCAAGGTTTAAGAAATGGTGGAGGTATTGGAGATATTTTACGAGCACCCTCTAGTACTGTAAGTATAAAATCAAAGCTATGAGGAAACGCTAATGTTAATATTGACGTTAATTACATTGCAGGAGCCGTTGTTTGTTGCTCGAGTCGTATACGATTTACTGTTCTACTTCATCGTGATAATTATTGTTCTGAATCTCATTTTTGGTGTTATCATCGATACATTTGCTGATCTCAGATCAGAAAAACAACAAAAGGAATTAATTTTGAAGAACACTTGTTTCATTTGTGGTAAGTGTATTTATTACTTATGTTGACATCATGTTTGCACTGTTATTGTATATAACGTTACGTTGTTGCATTTACAGGACTGAATAGATCTTCTTTTGATAATAAGACGGTGTCTTTTGAAGAACATGTTAAGCATGAGCATAATATGTGGCATTACCTGTATTTCATTGTTCTAGTAAAAGTAAAAGATCCTACAGAATTTACAGGACCTGAGTCCTATGTATATGCCATGGTGAAGGTAATAGTCCACAGAACTTCAAAAAATTGAATCGTGCTTAAACTTTTAAGCTCTGTGTACTTTTTACAGGATCGAAATCTTGACTGGTTCCCGAGATTAAGGGCCAAATCACTGGCAGCCGACGAAGGAGAAGGAGAACAAGTAGAATTAAGGAGCTTACAATCTCAATTAGAGTCCACGCAACAGTTAGTGAAGTGTTTATCTCAACAACTTACCGAGCTTCGCGATCAGGTAAGTTGTGTTTGTGAATTTTTATTACATTTTAATTTTCATTATTCTTGTGGACAACTTTCTTGCTCTTCTTTTCTTAATTAGATGACGGAGCAACGAAAGCAGAAACAGCGGTTAGGCCTTCTGAATTCTGCATCCGCATTTTTACACAATGTACCAACGTAAATGTAAGGTACGTGTACTTCAGGATTTTGTTTTTAATTATATAAGAATCTCAATTTGATACTCTAACATGATATTTAATGCATAAGTTTGTGTGTTCTTAAGAAGCATTTAAAGACACAAAGAAGTACTACGAGAGTAACACGAAGCATTTGTACGGTTTTGTTCCTAATTTTAAAGAAAGTCATTTACATAGAATAGTAAAACACAAACTTATTAAGAATAACGTTAATTTTGTTATTTTTAAATGGAAGAAAAATATATCACGCGATGAGTTGCATTAATTAAATAGGTTTAATGTGTTGCAGGCACTACATTAAATGTCCATATTTTTAAAATACAAAATCAATTTCATTTCGTGCAAATAATTTCTGTAGGGTCCGTGTTACTTAAAACTAAACAATCGTGAAAAACTTTATCTTAAATAGAATGATAACAATAATGATTTTTATCATTAGATAAATAAGTAGCCAAAGGAGTGTATCGAAGTATGTTGCTATAAATAGAACATATCTAAAATTCTCATTGAGATTTTAATATTTTTATGACTTGTTTAAAACAAGTCCTTAAGAATGTTGATGTTTTATGTCCATGAAATGGACATGTAAAATAAATATTTGATTAATTTTATATGTTAGTAAAATTGTTTCTTGGTTGTATTTATACATATTTAGGTTTGTAAGATAGAGGTACTTTGTAATGAATGTACTTTTATTCAGTTACTTTTATTTCTAAATATGCAGAGTAATTCTGAAAACTAGATTGAAAAACATTTATAAGTTCTCTAGTTCTTGCATCGTTATTCAGAAATACGCACAGATTTATAAGCAGCGTGCGTAGAAATATTTTAATGAAACAGATATTGTTTTTAAATATCAAAATGAGCATACTGTAGGGGTTATTAAAGATGTACTGTTTTAAAATCATTTGAGTAGCAAATTTTGTTATAAATTCTTAAATAACTAGATGTTATCTGGTTATCCTGCGTATTCCTAAAGCAATAGAGAACAAGATATAGGACGATCAATGCGTAAAGCAAAATTTAAATGTTTATCTATTTTTTTGGCGCCGGTAAATAATTAAATAATTATGTATAGCGACAGAAAATATAGATACACGATTACGATAATCGTTTCGAATGATCATTGTGTGACAGACTTTCTTATAATTGCTCGTAAATATTTATAGGGGATCAATGTCAATAATATCGTTGTTTAGCTCTGAATGCATACATGTAAATTAAGATAATTGTTGTATCTAAAGTATGTTAAATGGGAATCTATAGAAATTGTTATATTATGCACCGTAAACACTCACAAACATCGTGTGCAATATAGAGTTACGTTTTCGATCCGTTAAAGTTTATTTTCAACTAACAAGTTTACTTGGACCACATCCAACGTCCCTGTCTATAAACATTTATACATATATGTATATGAATATATTGTATGTTGATACTTTTTTTTTTAATAGCGAAGTTAGATGTACTGTATATACGAATATATTTTATTAGATGTTAGCCACACTCCATAATTCGTACGTGTTTAAGAGTACAATTATCGCAACTTGAAACGCTGTTTCTTTTGTGCCAATTTTATGGAATATTAGCG
Organism: Eufriesea mexicana; assembly: GCF_001483705.2. Taxonomy (NCBI): domain Eukaryota; kingdom Metazoa; phylum Arthropoda; class Insecta; order Hymenoptera; family Apidae; genus Eufriesea; species Eufriesea mexicana. Next base: position 144,392 of record NW_016915893.1, on the reverse strand, counting down.
AATTGTTATTTAAGATATTCACCTTGCATCAGAGAGAAAAGAATAAGTCGCAGTTATCTGTAATGTTTCATCTCTCAACCGTAGGATGTTTAAATATGTATGTAGATTGTATTAAAACTTGTATGTGAATAAATCGTCCTTTTTTTATCAAATTAACCCTATAATTTATGTCAATATGTATTTTGAGGTAACATGACATTTATTATTCGGGTGAAAAATCACAACCATGCATAGTTTCTGTTTTATTTTATTCGTACTTTATATGAAACAATTGACTATTTATTGTGACTTAAGTATACGCGACTAGTACATATATGTAACATGTATCTTTCGTTCGCAAGTTAGACGTGCCTTGTGCAAAACCGGTACATTCATTTAAGGAACAGATCGCATTACAATCGTTGTGAGGACGTGATCGAGTAATCTTAGAAAGGAACGGTACACTCGTAATTTCGTTTCTCTTGGTTTTCGTTCATCGACAATTTTCGTGTATTCTATAGAACGAATAACGAAATTTCTGTCGAGAAACGATTCACCGATTTCAAACACAAGTCACTTTAAATCACATGCCTTTGTCACTTGGCTGACATTAATTACATTTATTAAACGGTGTGCGTCTCTTTGTTCTTTTTTCCATAAAGTATGTCACCTCTTTTTAATACGGCGTTGATTAATTACAATGTGACTTTCATCTCTGTTTCGACGAGGTTGCAGAAAAGAGATCGAATATTTCTTTTACCCGAGCTTGTTCATTTACTATACAAACCTTAACATCTTTATGTTTCAACGCGTTTAGATTTCTATCCTTTGTATTAATTAATCGTTTCGATCATTACCAGCCTTCTCGTGATATACAAATTGCACTCTGATAAAAGTCAGTCTTTCTATTCGCTAATGTAAATTAATTCTAAATAATTTCAAAATTATTATCATTGACATCATTTTTAATGAACACATTCCTATTGTTTATCGAAAGAAGGTTAAACGATAAATCGTTTAATTACATTTATTTGAGCGCAATCAATAAAAATGCAAAATGTTACTAAGAGAGCGTTAAAATTAATTGATAACGTCGAAGGTTTGTAATGATTCGATGAATCTCGCATAACGCAAGATTCTTTTATATCTGTCACGATTTAATCAGAAGTTTTAACAGGCATTAAAGTCTCTGGTAACGTAACTGCATTGTTTCGCCATGAAATGATACAGTTCGTGCTATCTTAGGATATAAAAGAACACATAAAATAAATAACACAATTCATCGTACCATAATCATAAACCACAACAGACTGTTATTCGAAACCGACACGTGAAACGAAGAATATCGTTCATAATATTCTGTACAAATAATGGCAGCGATATGGCGGCCTAAAAAGCTTATGAAAATCGGTGGAAACTTTTCTACACCGTTGGATGGTTCTTTTAATTCAATTAGCCTGTTTGTCGTTAGTGTAATATCCCTTTTTTCATTTTAGACGATACGTATATTAAACATTCACGTTCTAATCCTTACTTCCGCATTATCCTAACAATCAATCACGTTTCTAGAAGTAGATCAAAACGATTTCTTCTTCAAGAAAATTCTTCGAAACATTTTCATTGAAAGAGAAGAGATTTCAATGAACTTCCGGAAGAACGCGTTAACAATTATTCGAAATGTGCCTCGGGCACTCGAAGCTCGTTCGTTAAAATACAATCTGTCTTCGTTTGCGGTTTCGCGCCACTTTTACGATAAATTGCCGCATATTTTACAATGTCGAGATCTTAACATAGTTCGTAATACTCTGTACAAATCCTACCTATGCTATCCACGTATGTACAAGAATCTATAATATATAGAATTTTTTCTTCTTACACGTTTACTTTGGCATTTGCGTGAGAATGATAACGCGTGGTTCTCGCTACTTCAAATCCGTGCATCGCGTTTTTCCTTTGTTTCTTTCCGTAATTTAACTTGCTATATTTATATTTATACGCGTTCACAGGATATGATGTTTAGAAAAAAACATTAAATACCACTGTGCATATAAAATATATAAAGAAATATTAATTCGGTGTATCAAAGAAGCAACTTCGGAAAAATTTAGTTTTTCAAGGAATCTTAATTACGTAGCTTTCATATTAAAGAAAGAAAGTATTAATGAATGGAACTATAGTAATAAGTACAGGTATATTTAAATGTTTCTTTGTAAACGTTTCATCCTGTATATAGATTTATGTATATGCATATGTATATATAATATGTACATGCTCTATTAGATTCTTATAGTTAAAACGTGTGGTATACACCGAATGATTCGTAGTATATATATATATATATTTCTCTCTTTTTTCTCTGATTCGCTTTTAATTTGTTTTACATATATGTATATATAATTCGACTAGAGCGTTGAATTCCAAAATTCGATTTCATGCCTTTCATTCTTTGCCAATTACGTTTCTGTAATTGTGTCAATTTATCGGATGAAACTTGAAACTTGTCAATAATCACCGATGTGTGATTGCACCGATACACGTTTATTACTCTACAATATTGACGATCGAAAAATACCTGAAAAATTCCGACTAAATCGTTTTGGAATTCTCGTGTCCTTCAATTAATACCCGATGCCCCTGTCTGCGTAGTACCGAATCGTGAATTAATCTTTATTACGTGTTTCATTATCCACTCTGTTCGAACGACGAATTCCATTTAGTGAAAAAATAGACGACAGACGTGTAATAAACTTTTATAAATTAATTCTTAAACGTCATCGTTCAAAGGGACTGGAAATGAATCTCATTTAACCATAATTATATTCAAAGGATATATTAAAATATGAAGTTCATACGATGAAAAGCGAGCTCATTTCATAGACAGGTAACCTCAATATTTCATAAAAATGTGCTTGATATTACCAATGTGTTCTTAAACTTTTAGGGAACTTCTTCACAATGCTACTAAACGTAATATTCCAGCAAGCTAACATAAAACTCTTAAAACTTCTACAGTGAGTTTCGCTTTTCGCGATCATTTGGCCTCTTAAGGATTTTATCCTTAAACTTTTCTATTCTCAAGAAAACCAGACCGCTTAAAGAACGTTCAGGAAACATGAGCATCGTGAGTGCGACACTTAACACGCACACGTACACGTGCAGCGTACGATAGTACAAATCTTAGGCTCGTTCGCAATAGTTTGTCTCTCATTGTGAACAGGAACGTGTATGGACACGGTGTGTCGAGTTGGAGTACTCAACAACCGGCCGCGTAAGCGAGGAGCATCGCGAATAGTATTAGGATTCGTGCTTCCCGTGGTCCATTTCCGGTTGAGGAGTCGAACACGTGATTCGGTGCTGGCGATGGTCCGCTCTTATGCGTATTTGCTATTACCGACAGGCTTCGCCATTTCATCGTGTATTCCGGTGCGGTTCTTCCCAGAGCCTGCAATCTGCAAACAGGTATAATAATAATATAATAAAACCTAACAAGCATCTTGATGTTTAACATTACATTTTCTTTAGTAAACTTGATATTCTTATTCTTAATTACTTGTGCATTTAAATTACCAACATCAAAAAGAACGAATATACATACATTACTTTCCTCGTGTATTGCAAAATCTATTCAAGAAACGTCGTATCGATATACAACAATGTCAAATGTAATTTCCACGTGACTTATTCGGTCTCGAACGATTGCTGATTGGGTACCGGATAAATCTTTCTGACCAATCGATTTTTAACTTGCCGCCGCATTCACGTAAAAAGCGATTTGCGCGCCACATAAATTTCCCTTATAATTCAAACCACGGTGTTATAATCTTCGTTCAGAAAGTGTCGCGTAACTGTCGTTAGTCGGCGTCGATGGACGAAGTTTCGGTTGAACTTCCGGCTAACCGGCTTGGCGAAGCATAGAAGGGCCAGACGAACTCACCTAACCACCACAGTGTTCGTCTTCCATGGAAGAGTAAAATTTTTGTGCGTATCTCTCGAGCAGAATGTGTGCAATCTTGGCCCGGCTGGATCTCCGTTCTTGCTATACTCGTGTATCGTAAGATTCCAGGCAGTGCAAGGTCCTGAAACGAGGAAGAGAGATAAAAGAAATTCCAATAGCACGAATTTTGTATCTCTCTTTAAATGAAAGAGGAATCAGGAATAATCATAGAATGTTATCTTCTGAAAAGATACGATGAAAGTTACATACATATATGATTAGTGTCATATACAAATTACGGTATTTCTGTCGCAATTTTCGTAGTGTAATATCAATGTTGGAAATTTCAATAGCTAAAGCTTATTGGAAGTAGTACTTTCGAGTACATATTTGGTTATAGTTCAGATCGAGATAGTTCGAAGTTACTTGTCACATATACACCATACGCGGGAAAACAGAATAATGAGGTTAGGTACGCCGACAACTAAGTTCGCAGATTGGACACCGAGGACGTTTGTTTTCCACATGAGTATGTTATGAGACGAGCAACGAAATGCATTCGTGTTCACGAACAACCAATTAAGAGAGATCGTTTCACAATTAATTGCCACGGATACAACATTTGACGCGTCGATGGAAAGGATCGAATCGACTATCGATGTTCGCACAATCATCGAGGGCGGCGTATAATTGGAGACGATTGGTTTGGTAACGTGGTCGAGACTATAATTTTCGCGCACTCTTGCACGTGTAATTCTTTTTGTTTTTCTTCCTTTTTTTACCGTCATCCGTCGACCAATGATATTTTTTTCTATCATAGAGCAAAACTGTTTCGTAACACCGTTGTAAACAAAAATGAACGAGTATCATGGAAACGTAAAAAATAATGCACATACGAGAATACGCGGTCAACCTTCGTTTTCTGTTTTATTTCATTTTTTTTCCCCTGTTTGCTGTTGTTTTACGAATGATAAATCTATCCGGAGAGAGAAACGGGAAAACGATTTTTCGTTTTCGGGTCGCACACGTAGTTCACAACCCTTTTCAATGATTCCCGCGAAATGTTTGAATATCAATGGTTCGAAAAAATTCCAACTCTTGACGCATGCAAATCGCGAATCGCATCCTTTTTTGTCTCGTTTTAGAGTTTACGTGAGGGATTTGTATTTTTTTTTTTTTTTCTATATTTTTTTCCAGTCGACAGATCAACACGAGCCTCGGAGTTTTCCTGGGATATCGAGTTACCGGGAACCTAATGCACGGCTCGGTACTGTTATATTTTACTAGCAGTGCATGCACCTCGTCGAAATTGATCGATCTTTCCTGATTGAAATTTTGTTTCAACATTCAAGGTAGGAAAGACATCCAATCTTCCACTGTAATTAAAGTGTAGTTTGTATTTCCGCACATTTTTCTTGTTTCTAATTATCTTTATCTTATTTTTTAGATTTTTTAATCCACGTTCATTCGACACATCACCCATGGCCCACCAATGCTAGAGGATATTAGGAAATGGCGCTTATCGACAATACGTTAACATCACCTTTAAAGCGTATAGACATACAAGTACACACGTACACCCAATGTTCGCGAAAAAGGATCATTACTTTGGTTGCCAATTCAGTCGTAATTTAAAAATATTGCTAGCATCATGGTTCGACTGGCTGGCATTCGGCCATAAAACGAGGTAAATTGCTTTCTAATCCGGCGTTTCCAGAATTGATCGGCTGACGAGTAAACAAGGGAAGGAGAAGGTGCTTCTGGATAGCAGCTCGGTGATGTCGCTTTTCGGCGAGTAAATCAAAGGAGCATCAGATATGACCAATCTCGTGAAACGACAAAATGGCGTCATCTTTGAAATCTGCCTTTGCTATTGATGCATACGAATTTCTTTTTAAGTACAAGATTAAGATTTCACAGGAAGACCGAGGAGGACGGAAAGAAACTGAGACTTAGTATCAGAAAGTACGTATTTGCTAAGCGATCCTACTAATAGTTTATGCGAGTTCTAAATTTTGGAACGGACGTTCAAACGCATCTCTATCTAACATTTAAGCACACGGATACACACGCTTAGAAACGAATACCCAGCTTGGCCTCTGTAAATTCATCGTTCTCGAAACGTGGACGATTGGTGGCGGCGAGGAAGTTTACGAGAAAGAAGGAACTGCATCGGTTGGTATGGAAGAGAAAACTGCGAAGATCGGAGCAGGAGTGTGCGAAAGCCATTTCTGGGACTAGCTCGTTGCAACAGCTTCGCCTCTTTGCCGCACTCTCGCGTTGTTTCACGGCGTGAATATAGGTGAGGAACGGAGATAGCTGCTAGAAGGCGAGCCAGAAAAGACCAAGGAGTACCGGCAGAAAGAGGAAATCGAGGGAAAAAGGAAAGCTCGTAGCCTTTAAAGAACGCTCGGAACGAAGGCTGGTTCTCTCTCTGTCTGTCGTTGTCCTGCCGCGTCCAATAGTCTCTTTAATCTCCAGTCCTGTCTGCCATTCGTTCTCGAGCTGCCCCCTTTTGCGGAAGAACCCGTTTCTCTATCCTTTTTCTCTTCTTTCTCCTTTCTGTTTACCCCCGTTGGCTTCGTTCGTCGCTGCCCTTTCGGTCCGCTTCGCGCCCATAGCGAGCTCAATGGAGCGGATCGAAATTCCGACCGAGTAGCTAAGGCTGGAATTGAACGAAATTCGGCGGTGGATAGCTGGAGAAGGTACAAAGCGTGGTCTCAGTAAGTAGGCGCCTTTGATTTGCTGTCGAATACGACGACGATGTGGATCCTGGATTTCGGTGAAGACGGTTAGAGACGAAGGGATCTGTAAGACTTGGGTGAGACATGGGTAATATATGGGTGGCATTACCATGGAACTAACTGAATCTGTTTTTAGATTTAAATTGGTGTTTTCTTTTTTAGAAAGATTAACCTGTTGAGGATTTTAAAATTGTTAGAGGACTTTAAGGAATTTCAAGGGTGGATGTCTCGGAAAAAATCGATCTATTAGCTCATAAAATGAATTATACAGAGAATAATTTCGCAGGGTTTTGTTCAGATTTTAATTATTTTTACTAGAAGTATTAATTTCCTCATAGAATTGTTGATGGATTTTGAAAAATCCTAACGATAGACATCTCAAGGAGGTATTTAGTCTATTACTAAATAGAAATAATAACAATGTGTAGCAAATTGTAACTTTTTCTCTAATCTGTAATATCCGTTAGGTGATACTTGTTGAGTTTACTTTCTTGAACACGAAGAATGTGAGATTATCTAAAAGCGCACGATTTTTGTGTTACATAAAAAGTAAGAACCTCACGAGGTTCATTCTTGTCTTACAAATTAAGTGAGAGTATTCTGAGTTTAAAATGTTTACAAATAAACCTCCGATCGTACTTTCTAGCATATTCTTGCATTTTTACATAAAGTTTCTTATATGACAAGAATTTGCTGCACACTAGCGTATTCTGTAGGCTTTTCTGAAGAAGAAACCGTCCAGAAACAACATTAGAATGATGTTCAATAAACTCACAAGTAACTTTCATGGAGAGAATGAATCTTTTAATGTTTTTACACTTCGTGTAGTACTTATTTATCCTATGGAGGCGTGAATACAGTTTTACTTTATAAACCATGTAAAAATTATCAAATTTATTATTAATAATAAATTAATATTGTTAATAACAAATTCTTCCCAACATAAATTTATAATAAAAGTGAAAAAATTAATTAATTATTGCGTATTACTTGAACTTATAACGTCAACTTGTGTTAAAATGTATCTATAATTTGTAAAAAGTTTATAAATTATTGCACTAATTGTTAATAACAAATTAATATTGTTAATAACAAATTGTTCGCAACGTATATTTATAATAAAGATGAAAAAAATAATAAGTTATTGGTTATTAAAGCGGAAAAGTAACTTTTAAAGGAATCGGTAAAGTTCGGAAATTTTCGCCGATCTTCGGCCGGCCGCCGCTATATAAGGGGCCCGCGTGCAGGCTCGAGCCAGTTGTCTCTTCGACTTCGGCGGGGCCGCGTTAATATTTTTTCTTTCTGTTTCAGGTTTTAATTATCTTTCTTCTTTCAGATTCTATTTCTTTTATTCTAGATTTCATTGTTTATGCATTCGAGTATTTTCTACGATATTCGAATGCTTCGTCGTTGGTTCATTTATATATCATCGTTGGCTAGATCAATGGCTATTCAGTGGCCATTGTCCACTCTCTTAAATAATTTAACCATAATTTCTCCTTTCAGGTACTAATTATTTTTTGTTTCAGGTTATAATTATCTTTCTTCTTTCAGATATTATTTCTTTCATTCTAGTTTTTATTGTTTGTGTATTCGAGTATTTCGTACAATATTCGAATGCTTCGTCGTTGGTTTATTTGTATATCATCGTTGGCTGGATCAATGGCTATTCAGTGGCCATTGTCCACTCTCTTAAATAATTTAACAATAATTTCTTCTT
>NW_016915893.1:80720-135174 GCF_001483705.2 Eufriesea mexicana | reverse complement strand
TGTACACGGGAGTACATCGCCTAGGCTAGTCGGTCTTTCGAATAATCGCGAACTCGTTCGGGCGCGTCGCGATTTTCTATTAGCTCGCGTGTTTGATATTTCATTCCCTATTTTTATGGGAACTTGAAAATATCTTAGCGTTGCGACAGTAGAGTTTCAGTATACCGAACCGAAACCCCTTTTGTAAGACGCGAAATATAATAAAGTGTCAGTAGAGTCATTTTAACTTAATTCGCTCCAAGTTAGATTAGGGTACCTTTGATACAGATAGCGCCAGTAGGATGCGCCACTAGGGCGCATGTCGGGTCTCGATGCGTAGCCACCTCCACGTGGTGAGACCTGGTAATTGGTATCGTTTCCCCAAAAAATTGTTTTCTTGGGAAACGATACCAAGCTAAGAGCTACGCACAAAGTTAAAGATATTTCCTATCTCTTGTAGATTTTCAAAGTTCTCTTCGAACTTTGAAAATTAAGAGTGGGCAATATCTGTTAAAGTAATATGTGAAGAAAGAAGGAAGAAGAATAAACTAAGTGGAGTAAGGTAAGTAAGGTAAATAAGGTAAGTAAGGTAAGTAAAATAATTAAAATCTCCCTCAATGAGTAGTCTATGTGTAGTATGCATATGCACGCAAACGCTACGGAATATGCCTCGATAGAATTCTTGGAAAGTGACGTCACTGCTAAGAATCTATCAACGAGCGACCTCCTATCATGTCATATTATCCTAGTACAAAGTCGTGAAATTGGCCGAAAGCTTTACGGCAAAACTGCTAAAGTATTGTCCGAGAATTCTTGGAAATGACGTCATTTCTTGGAACTGTCTCGACGAGCGACCTCCTATCATGTCATGTTATCCTAGTACAAAGTCGCGCAATCGGTCGAAAAATTCTCACTGAAGCCGCAAACGTATTGTCCGAGAATTCTTGGAAATGACGTCATTTCTTGGAACTGACCCGCCAGACGACCTCCTATCATGTCATGTTATCCTAGTACAAAGTCGCGAAATCGGCCGAAAATTTCACGGCAAGGCAGTACGTGCATAGTCCGAGAATTCTTGGAAATGACGTCATTTCTTGGAATTATCTCGGCAAGCGACCTCCTGTGATATTATGTTCTCCTGATACAAAATCGCGAAAATGGCCATAAACTTTTCTTTCAGGCGGTAAAAATATTGACCACGCCGGCGGCAAAAGTATTGTCCCCAGTGGCCGTAAAAGTATTGTCCACGTCAGCTGTAAAAGTATTGTCCAAGTTGGCCGTAAAAGTTTTGTCCAAGTTGGCCGTAAAAGTATTGTCCACGTCGGTCGTAAAAGTATTGTCCACGTCGGTCGTAAAAGTTTTGTCCAAGTCGGCCGTAAAAGTATTGTCCAAAAAATTCTTGAAAATGACGTCATTTCTTGGAAATGTTTCAGCGAACGACCTTCTATTATCTCATGTTATCCTAATACAAAGTCGCGAAATCGGCCAAAAATTTTGCGACGAGAGTGCAAAATTATTTTCCAGGAATTCTTGGAAATGACGTCATTTCTTGGAACTGTTTCGGCGAACGACCTCCTGCCATATTATGTTTTCCTGATATAAAATCGTAAAATCGGCCAGAAACTTTTCTTCGCGGCGGCAAAAGTATTGTCCAAAAAATTCTTGGAAATGACGTAATTTCTTGGAAATGTCTCGGCGAGCGACCTCCTGTAATATCATGTTCTCCTGATACAAAATCGCGAAATCGGTCTTTCTTGCAATTGTCTCGGTGACAGATCTCATTTCATATTATGTTTGTCTAATAAAAAATCGCAGAATTGGCAGAGGGTTTTATGCCAACGCAGCGAATTCTGTAGGCCCAGATTTCTGTCAGCGCGAGAGCTCTTTTAATGTTATGTCTGCCTAATCCAAATTCACATTAAAAATGATGTTACAACAATACTTTTGTGTTACATTGATGTTTACTTATTAAGTATAATAAATCGCGGAAGCAAAACCTAATCAGATATGGTATTTATCAAGACAATAAATTAAACTTTAACAAAGTGACAATTGCTATACATTCTCCATCCTTTTAATAACTATAACAAAAATTTGTGTTGTATACTACTATATAAGTACTGTATAAGTACTACTATATACTACTCTTCAATGCTTTTACGTCTATGATTTTGGACGCGGCGCTCGGAAAAGTAATAGGAACATAGAATAAGCGAGGAGGTCGTTTAAACTTCGTCACGTGATAGACAAGGACAGCAAGCGGTTAGAAAAAGATAGAGATGACGCCAGAGTGAAAGATCACAAATTACTCAATTTCTGTAATTAATTCATGAACTTTAATAACTGCTTCGCAAAACTGGAACTCTGAGCAACTTTCTCATGTAATTTTCGTACACAATTTGTTGCTAATTAGTTGGTTATTAATAGTTATTTAATGGCGTCGTTGATTTGATGTCAACGATCGGCATGATTGTTCGATAAAATAATTAATAATGAGCAAAACTAGAAGCAAAATATGAACAAAAATAGTATGAGAATATGCGCTAGAATATTGTTTTCATACTGAGTCTATAAATGTCACGAATTAATTGCATAGGAGATGCAAAGTAATGAATAAAAGTCAATATGTTCGGCATTAGTTTAAACACTTCGTGTAATAATTACTAATAATTAATTAATTAGGAAGTAATTCATATAAAAAATAACATTAGAAATTTCTTGAAAGTTGTCCCTTTATGATAAAATTATAAAAGTTCACAAATTAATCACAGAAATTGAATAACTTGATGATATTCTCTTTGAAGTTTATCGTATGGGCAAATCATTATTGTCCATCTTTTCCTAACAATAATGCAAGCCGTTGATTGGCGATGCTATCGCCAATCAGAATTCTGACGATTGTATCGCCAACGTGATTGGCTGTACTAGCGCCAATCAGAAAGGCTTGCGGTCAGTGCTATCTATGAATTTGGACTCGAAGCTCGAGAAAATAACAGAAGCATAGAATGTTCTAGAAGGCGTCAGAAGCTTCGAGTCAAAACTCATAGATGGCGGTGTTCGAATGTCGCTTGATTAATTATCCTTATATAACTTATTGAAAGTATTAGCGCGATATAATGGATGGTATTAGGGGTATATTGAGCTTATTTACCAATATTCGTACTACGTATTATATTTTACTGCACGTGTTAGACAACATTTCTTGATTCCTTCGATATTTTTACAATCACATGAAAGAACATATAGTAATTATACGTAAACAATATTTACTATCATTTTTAACAGTTTATCTTCATTAATAATCTCTTTATTATTAATTAATTTTTGCAGGCTGCTATATGTCTTAGCTTCAATGCACTTGGTACTGGGATTACGCGTAATTACGGCACTGTCGAGAAGCAAGCCATGACTGCATATGGTGGTAATATTCCATACACACTTTACCGACGAATATTTTCTCGACTGAATCGAATTGAAAGCTGCTTCGACAATTTTGATCCATGGTTTCTTCTTCAAAAAAGCCTACAGAATACGATAATTCGTAGCAAATTCATGTCAGATAAAAAACTTTTGATAAAAATGCAGAAATAAACGTAGAAAGTACGCTCAGAGATTTATTTTCAAACTTTCACGACCAATTATAGTTATTCAAAAGCAGGAATAATTATAATTATGAACATGAATAAACCCGAGATACTTTTGTCTAACTTGTAAGATAACAATGAACCTCGTTACGTCCTTACCTTGTATATAATACTTCATCTCAGCCAAAAATCGTGCCTTTTTAGAGAAACTCACATTATTCGGAAACTGAGGCTGATACAGAAACTCAGATCATGGATTCGTATTCAGGAAAGTAAACTCTATAAGAATCACCCAATGGATACTACAGATTAAAATTCGCGTTGAACAACGTAATAGAAGGAATAATTTCTTACGGCTCTGTGTAGACTTCACTTCGATAGTGAGCTGTCGATCCGTCAAGGAGTCTAAAATCCATGTGCACTTCTGCTGATAATACTGATTGAGCTTTAAGCCGCTGCTAGCCAGGTCACCGCCATTGACCTCGCCTTCCGGCTTGGTCGTTGTGTGATAACCGCAGTAAGTGTCCTTGATAAACTCGTAAGCCGCACGGAAATTGAGGCCTGCCTTCGAGGACTTCGACCATTCGAGGTACACGGGCGTCCAGCTACGGATACCGACCGGCAGCCAGTCCTGTGGGATATACGAATACACTGGTGACTTGTGTTCCACACATGGAAACCGATTTTGCAGTTTATTTAACGTTTCATTGCGAAATAATATTAACACTGCAAATTGAACGCGAATCGTGTAGCGCTTAGTAACTATATTACCGCGTCGAGGAAGAAATTGATATTATCGACATTATCGAGTACGAGTTTTATTACTTCCTATACAAAATCATCCCTTAAAGCGCGAATATTTATCGAACAAAAATGATTCATAGGAGAAATCACAGAATAAATATACGTTCTTCGTACGTAGTATAACTGATTGATTTCGAAGATAGCAAATATGCTGAGACTAAATCTATATGTTAAACTCTCTTTACTGCATTGCCACGCTGGCAGCTCACTGACCTCTCACAATTCTCTCATACTCTCAGTTTACTCACACACCAACAACTGCAATCATTGCTCTCTTACGGCTACTCTCCGACTAACTTCCCTGCTACAACTTGTTCGCACTTTTACGCCCTTATTTAAATCTTACACTCCGCATTTTATCATATTCAGACTTTCTGTTTCAATCACGCATTTCCCACGCATTCTCGGTAGGCCAGGTATAAACTTCAAACACTTAGAACACATTCCTAAACTTTCGCTCATTGTTCGCTCTAGACTCTCTGTCACAGATGTCCTTTACGATCGATTTTCTTACACATGGTCATTTTTTTTGTTCTAAACTCTCTTAGCATTCTCTTAGGACCATACTCGTTCTATTCCTATCGCAACATTCTCCTTCCTACAGTCGCGAAACGACGAAGATCGTAATATTCTACAAAGATCAACTCAAACACGTCAAATACTCGTGCTATGGCAAAATGACTCTGGCCAAAAGGGATGGCGTTTCGCAAATCGTTCGACACAGGACTCTTTTCACCCCTTTGCCCCGCTGAGCCCTCCGAAAAACAATTTCTCCTCTTTTGTCTACGTTATCTACTTTCGCACGGTACACGCAGGCACTATTTGTTTTATTCAGCGGCCGGTGAAATCGTTCGAAGTAATTCCACGCCGGTTGATGGAATAGGTGTTGAATAGGAACGGCAGAGAGCATTCAATGTCCCGCCAATACAATCGGCAAGCGGGCCGTTTGTCCGTGAACGAAAGTTGAATGAAACGGTGACAGTCGAACGTGAGCGGCAGAAATAAAACGTGGGTGGAGGGTTGAGAAAATAAAAAATTGCAGAAATAAAATAAAAAAAAAAAAAGAAAGGAACGTCGTCGGGATGCTTGGTAAGCGTTTTCCGAATTAAACGATCACGGTCATCGACGGCCAGTTATCATTTCGATCAAGGTGGCACACGGTTTCGAGTGGTTTGCTCTCGAAACGAGGAATTCGCCGGGAATTGGTCGAACTCGTGTCCTTTGGTTTTCGACTGTTTCGCCGAGTACGAAAAAGAGAATGGCGATGAAACACAGGCAGCTGGAATTTTTACAAATCGGTCCCCGAATTCGCCACGTTCCAGTGAATTTGACGCGAACGCTTTTGAACAGAAATCGAGTTAACTTCCTTGCGTGGAGTCTCGCTGAAGTAGGTAGCCAAACTATGCCATCGTATCCTGCTTACGGAGGATGAGGGTAGGTTACGTAAACACTGGTTGGAGAGAACAGAAACTTCTCTTCTTCGAGATACACGCAGTTACCCTTAAAAAAACAGGCAGTATTAGTATTAAAATTCAAGGAAATTGTTGGGACATATATTTTTTCGCATTGAAACAGGATTATTAAGAAAATTATCGTCTATACGACGAAATTATTGTACGAAAGGAATAGGTACGGCCCAGGAAAGGATGTCAAAAGTGTTTGAGCCTAGAACGAAAGTGACTGTGTGCAAGAGGATCGAATGTAAGGGGTGTTTATGACAGAGCCGAATGCGATAAATGAGTGAAAGTCTATGAAAGAAGACAGAGTGCAAGGGTTTAAATAAGAGTGTCTTAAAGTCAGAGAGTAAGGATCAGAAGGTGTCAGAGTGTGTCAGAGTGTTTTAAAGCCAATCATAGAGTTTAAGAGAGATAGTCGAGAGTTATTAACGAGTAGAATAAGTTTTAGTTTAAAATAAATCATTTTTATATTTACGTCACTGCTTATTCTGTTACCTACCCAACATTCCTACATTATCGACGTCGGAATGTGAGGCAAGGATGCGAATGACGGTCTCTACACCTTCCACATTATCTCCTTTCTCGCTCAAGCTTTCTTCCTCAATTACGCATTTCTCATAGCCTCGTTCTCGTACCCTAGGGCCACGTACCCTAAACATTCAGGTGCCTTCGCTCATCACTTGCATTCCATACAGTCATAAATATTCCGTTCATCCGATCCTTGCACGTGATTACTCGTCCTTCCACGCGCACTTCAGAAGTAGCTCTAAACATCCAGCCTGGACCCTAGGTTGCTGTCTATTGCACGTCACCAGCTAGATAAGTCCAAGTGTTCCTTTGCACTAACTCTCAACCTCGCTATTCCTACATACGTCCTTTTCTTTATTCTCAGAGTGCCTAGGTTACCAAACTTCGGCCAGCTTATTCGACGACGTCCTATTTTCCGGGAAGAAGTGTCACCTAAAATTTCCTCTCTCTTATTATTTGTTCCAGCCCAATGTTCCGCTGCTCGCTTTCGGTAAACATCCATAACTCGGAGCAAAAGTTTTCATCGAATCACAGGAAAGACGGAGCAAGAGCCACGAGATATATCGCCACCGGTGAAACTCGCAGACCCGCGAGGAAGACGTGTCTCGCTCGAGATACCGAGGTTCGAAGGTCTCGTGTATTTACCTGATAATTCCCGCAGAGGCAAGTGACGATGTGACCGGTTTCAGAGACGAGCAGAAGGTGGTCCATGTTCTCCAGAGACTTGTTGCTGACGCAGTGGCACCCGCTGTCCCCGCACTTCGTTTCGCAAGGGTTGTTCGGACTCTGCTTCGAGCTGCTCTCCACCTACGGGCAAAGCAACAACAACGACGTCATTCACGATCCGGATTGCGCAACGAGGGCGTTCTCGCGCGTGCAGGAATCCCTGGAACTTGCGCTAGTTCCAGGTGTCTTTCGCGCGACATTCTCTTCCCCTTCTCGAGACTCGTTTGCCACCCCGATTTCACCCCGATTTCTCCCCGAAATCTCGCCAATTCGAATTCTTTCTCACGTCTACCGATCGAATCGTGGAAGCATCGATCGTTCCCTATCGGTACCGTTTCATTCGTGCTTCCACGGGTTAATTATATTTTTATAACTTCGTTCTCCGATATCACGATATATCGTTTCATCACATTTCGGTTCACGATATATCGAAAAATGATACGTAACGCGTACGAAAAATAATTATTAACCCTTTGCATTCGGGGATTTTTTCGTTACAGGAAAATAGTAATTCGAAGACTTTCTGCCATAAGGTCAACGATATTTTTAAAACGGTAAATAAGAAATCGTATGCAATTTAAGACGAAGAATTATTTTACTTCGATATTCAACGCATCGTTGGCTAATTATAAATTTGATATTTAATTAACATCCATCTTTAGAATCTGATTAAATGGTGACTGAGAGGCGCCTCTCGAGTGCAAAGGGTTAAATTAATTGATACCAACCCGCAGCGTGTCGTCGATAAAAAGGGCAAGGGAAAGGGGTAGTAGAAAAATGCGATGAAAATGGGAAAAAGTCGATGGAAGTGATCTGACGCTGAAGAAGTTGGAGATTGATCCTGATGATGATCCCGGGAAGAAACGTGTCTGCGAAAGGATTATCACGCGTGAGTAGTAAACACGGGTGGTAGAACTTACCCGGATGATGACCGACTGATTAGCCGCTGGAATGAAGTGCTGCCTGCATTTTATCGGCCCCTCCATGGCGAATAATCGGTGGGGCTCAGGATGCACCACGAAACCCTTCACCAGTGACGTCAGTCCGTAATATTCGACGTCGCATACGCTGGCCGGCTGTTGAGTGCCACCCTCGCGTTCTGAAATATCGACAAGTCGTAGTCGTCGTCCAACTATGCGAATTCAATCGTAGCTGGCGTCGCAGGGATTAAAAATATTTTCCATGCCTCGACGATCCGCCGAATTGCAAGATAAATCGCGTAGAGGGTCTTCCCTAACGTTTCATCCTTGTCTAGAAATTCTCAGGCGATTCTACCCTCATTCGATATAAACTCGATTTCAATCGATGATAAATCGAAGGACAGATAGGTATCAAAGAGCCAGAGCGAATATAAGCACAGGAATTATCGATTTGCAGCGCGTATTAAAATATAACGTACACGTTTCACTTGTCTGACGAATAACCCTCCTATACTACTTAAACCGCTCGTTTCAATTGCTTCGAGTTCCCCATCGAAATTGAAAGCCTCTGATGTCGAAACTGGGAGAAGATTTCAGGGGAAAAGCAGTAAACTAATGGTCACTGCGTCCATCATCCGAGGGGCCATTAAGTTATGGCCATCGTCGATCCATAGATCCGGATCCAAATATTTGGTAACCGAAGATTTCGATTTTCCTTCGCGGGAATGGTTTTGGCAGGACTCGGGCGAAGAAAGCTCCGACAACGAGGGTTGTTATCCATTAAAGAGAGGGGCGTAGACAAATATAAGGTGGAGAAGACGAGTGTGGAGCTCTCTGCTATCGATAATATTTTGAGAAGGGGTGCAACCGCGTTGAGCAAACGCAGGGTGCGCGAACAAAAGCTCGCTGGAATTACCTGCTAAAATTAGTAAACGCCCACTGTTTTCATATTTAATAACCAATGTCTACCTTCTATTGCTTGTATTTATTTACCGATTAAAAACAAGAGGGTTTCGTATAAAGAACCGTTTGATGAAATTCGCAGAAAACCGGCGAAACGAGCGCCAGGATATGAACGCGCCATAAACTCGGGCGAATCATAACCGACAGACGATGGCACTAAAGTCAAAAGCAACGAATCGCGTTGTGAAGTCGATTTGCAGCGATTTTCGCGTAATCGAGGCGCACGGTAATACACGGAGCGACGATTTCGCCATTGAGCGTCGGCGAGACGCCGGCTAAATTAGCGGTGCAATTTCAGCAGCTAGAACGATACGTCAAACGCGAAACTCGTCACGTTGTAAAAGCTCGCCTCGCGTTGTTGCGCCAGCTAACCAAAATTCCGCGCGCGATACAACCTCGGCAAATAAACGCGAACGTCGATCCTGCAGCCGTTTCACGGAAACGCGTTTGATAAACTAGGATAGAGAGCGAGTCTGGGATAAAATGGCTTTTGCATAAACGACTCGATTTTTCCTAAAATTCCTATTTATTTCGGGTGTTACAGTCGAATCTTGCAAGTTGATTCTATCGTGGAGGAAAAATAGGGAAAATATTTCTGATTTCTGTACTTATACTGTAGTATCGCAGGACTTCCACCTCGTGTATAAGTAACTTTAGTTTAGAAAGTCACCGAGGGATCGAGGGCCAGATCGGGGGAGGCTTTTGGGGAAGATATAAAAGAAGGCAAAAGTGGGTAGCGAACAGTTTCTAGGAAGAGTTCTTGGGAAGAGTGATTAGAAGAGAGTTGTGTTTTAGTTGTAACGGGCTGAGTTGTGATTGTGTTGTTAAATCGAGTTGTAATCTTAAGTTGTAATTGTAGTCGATATATATATGTAGAGTCACACAGTCTCTACTCGCTGGAGAGTACCTCGGAATACTCAGATTCACTGCAGTCTGTATTTTCGATTCGACTCTCAATAACGCGTAACTCTCGCAATCACAACTCTCGGTCTCAACTCTCTCAAGGACTACCTCAACTCTCTAATGACTATCTCAAAACCCTCCTCTATCTTCCAGAGCGGGCCCTTTTAAGCCCGTCTGGAAGGCAAGAGCCTCCCCCGAAGGAGGAGAAAGCTCCCTCCACGTAACGCTCTGGGGTGGAAGGGATTCCTCCTTCAGGTTAGGCTCTCCGAAGGGTCACCCACGCGGGGACCCTTCCCGAGAGGTGCCCACGGACGCGTCACCCCCAGTTTACAATGGGGAAAACCGGGGTTGAGCGAGGCTACCTCACATGGCCTGGCCCCAACTTCCCCAGACTCGTCTGGCGGACGCTAACGAGGCCTCTATACCTGGGGAAGTCAAAAAATATCCTACATCTATATTCGCAGGCTTAATCGTCACCACATATTGTATTATTATTTTCATTACTAATAAATAGTTAGCATTTACCACCACCCAAGTCTCTACAATACGTTATGTGGGATTGCGAGCAGCGAAGGACTCCAGCAAAGGAATAATAAACAGCGGCATTGGTTTCGATTTAGGTGTTTAGAGCGATGTCTGGAATGTGTGCAAACGAATGGGTGACCGCGTGGAAGGATTGTACGGATGAGATTCTTACGACTGGGTCGAGTACAAGCAATGAACGAAAGTCTAGGAATGCGTCCGAGTATTTCAAGTACCTGGCTCATCAAAGGCGAGGTTGCCTGGGAAATGAGTGATCGACGAAGAGAGCTTGTGTATGAAAAGAGAGACTGCTAGGATTTAACCCTTTCGCTACTATAGTCACCGGTCATGAGACGTCATCTACACACGTGGGGTGATTATAATATAGTGATTATACCGGCCACAAAAATTAAGTTAAAAATTGAGACAAGTGCTATCGTTCCGCTTAGCTCTCTTCGCAAAGAATTGCAAACGCTATCGCGATGATCGGATTTTCCTTTTATCTCAAAAGACTAGATCTCAAGTTCCACCTTTGGCATGGCATTTCATTCTAAGTGAAGGTCTCCGCGACGACGCCCACTGTAGCGAAAGGGTTAAATAAGGGTGCAAGAGACGTAGTGAGTAGAGGATCGTGTGTCTGAGAGTTAGAATTGAGAGAAACTTAGTGTAATATTTTAGTGAAACAAACCTGTTTTGTTATTACAAAGGAGTTGTTGTTTATTAGACTATCTATCTGCATAGGATTAATTTAGAAAAATCCTACAGTTATACGTAAGTATAAATAAGTATAATACACTTATCTCTATACTTGTTTAGAAAATAAATTCTACGAAGGGTATTTTTAATTTTCTACATCAAGTATGTTCAAACACTCGGACAGTGGATGAGAAAGTATAGAAATATATATAGGGTGTCCTTTTTTATCTCGAGCACACGTAGCATCTCTGTTACTTCTGATTACATTAAAGAATGTGTACGTATTGTACTTGAAACACGTTCAACTTTTCTTCGCCTCATTTTCACGCGGAAACGTGATTTTCAGTAGTATTCGGGGTCATCTAAAGTTCACGATTTTACACACGGATGAATTCGTTTTATTGCCGGCTACAATATTATTTCGACGAAAATATCCAGTTGCGTTAAAAAAATCGTTAACGACCTTGAACAAAAAATTCTGCCCACTACTATGGAACGGTGCAACCTTTTCCTTACGCGTCTTTTTGCATCGTCAGAAATAACAGAGATATTACGCGTGCTCGAGATAAAAAGAACACCCCGTATATTCTCGGCACTGAATAAACTTTGGTATTCGGTTAAGTTTACTCGAATATCTTTCTTTGTATCTTGAAACAATTATCATTGGCAATTTTGTGCGATATAATCGATACCGCAGTCCTCGAACTCGATGGCTGAAATTAAATTTGAAATTTCAATTACCGATATCGTATGGATTTCACTTGCGTCGATGGAACAGAAACGTCGCTCGCTTTCTCTGTTTCAGAGAATTCTCTTCTCTATGGGACGCAGGAAACACCGGTCGCGTGTATGCAAAGAAACAAGGAAACTTTCGCTGCGAGCACACTCCGATACTGTATCACCTATTTCTGCTAACTTTACCGTGTCTGCAACTTCTTTCCCTTGCTCCAAGTTTTCGCGACGAGTTTCGTTTTGAGGACACTCGTTTTGCAGCTCGCTTACGTATATGTAACGCGTGTTTAAGGCGCACTCGCATGAAACGCTTCGGTACGCTTTGCCCTCTCTCGATCGCGTCGCACGCGGATATAGGCGTTCATCTACTTCGTCGCTTTTAAAATTATCGCGACACATCGTGAAACTATATCGTAGGATACCAAAAGAAATCGCGAATCGGTTATTGCCAACAAAAACAAATTGTAAACCGATCGATATCTTCTAGAAGCAAATCGAAAGGTTATTCTATATAACAAAATTAAGTTGCGCGACTCCTCTACGGGGAGGTGAAACGTAGGTTAACCGTTTGAGTGCCAAGCGGCGCGATCGCGCTCCTTCTATTTTGTGTCCAAAAGTGCCAGCGCTCTGAGCTGCGAAGCTGACAATCAGCGCGCTCGATTGGTGAACGCGGAATATGAGAAGCGCTATCGCGCCGCTTTTCTTTCCCTAAGTTAAATCAGTTTACGAGTTTTGAGTTTGCGTTATCGTGTTCTTGTTCTTTCGCGAATTTTCGGTGTCTCGAGACCAGTTTCGGCATCCTACAATATTTTTAATTTTAATTTCATGAATTATTTACATAATTTCGACTAGTGCCTTCCACTTAATGTCACGCAGATTGCTTCTGCGTTGGACCATTAAACATTTACCCGTATAAATATATACCGATAAAATCACGGAGATTGCGTGTAAATTTATTTGCATTTCCTGATATTTACTTTGACAAATATTTCTCGAAACGAAATAATCGACGCCCCAAGAGACCACTGTTTCAACGAGGATTTAATTAACATTCAGCGAGTTGTATACTTAGCGAATAATTTTTTCCCACCGAGAAATAATTTCACTCGCAACAGACTGTTTCCTGTATAATTCAAACACCATCGCGCGTTTTCAATTGGTCAAATATTTTTTTAATCACGATACTCGCGCTGCGGAATACGCGAAACTTCAAAGGTTGGAAAAATTTGAAATGCGATATTTTATTAGCGAACAGAGACGGTGATTGTTTCGTAGATAATGAAAGAAGGTTCGTCAATTAATTTTTAATATCGCGTTTTGCCGGGCTATCGAAGGAATTTATTTTCCTCGGCTGTGTTCCGGGGACGGTGCCGGTTGTGACGAAAACGAAATTTCCACGTCTCGTTTCGCATGCGAAAAAATGTCATCGCCATCGCGAGGAAAGGTCGACGTTCGAGCTTTTCCCGGTTTTCCGGGAAAGGGAACCGGTCTCCCCGGGAAACATAAGATTTTACGCGCCGGTAGATCGTGCTCTGACATTATGCTGGCACCGGCCCTAAACGCCGGGGCCAGAGAGCTCCTGCGCGATCGAAATTGTACGGCCGTGTACTCGATGTCGATATTCAAGGTCCTCTTCAAAGGAATATTCAATTAGTCGAAGAGTGGAGTCGGCTGAATGCATAAATGCATGAGCGTGTCGCGGTTCGTCGATCAATCCGACGTATCCTTATTATTGTTCGCAGATTTCTACGCGGTTTCCATATTTCCCGCACGCAATGGCTATTTTGAAAAAATACCGCAATTCGTGTCTCCTGTATAGATAACAATAAATAACTAACTCGCTTCGTATATACGTATATCGCTAAAAGCTTTTCGAATATCGAATGAAAAATTAAATAAAAGAAATGACGCGAAAAATGGAACAAAAAATGAAATAAAAATGAAATAAAATAACCAAAGCGACCGACTATGAAAACCTCGTTCAGTTTGCAATTGTATTATCGTGTCCCACGCAAAATATCATCGAGTATCAGCCTTTCCCTGAAACCGATTTTGCAGCAAGGATCGATGGCACTTGATCGCGATATTATTTTCAAAGGCAAAGTCATCGGAACGAAATGATGGCGGCCGGAAAAATTGGTGCGCGTTAATAACGGGCAAATGACACGAATGGAAAGTCAGCGTGGCGACAAACTGCCGGCTTCGATTTGACGGTGATTGACGGACGTCCCGGTCGTTCGTCAACGTTATTACGTTTACACGCGGTGTACGCGTGTCTGAACACGGTGTGCGTCGTTCAGATCGATAAGTCCGACTCCGGCTCCGATTGGAAAACGCGATCAATGGTCAAAAAGTCTGGAACAAATGCGGGATGCACTCGTCGCGCAACGGCGACGCATCAATCTTGCTTTTCACTCGCCGAGCACTTCGATCCCGGCTGGCGTCGCTCGTCCGAGTGTCATCGTCGAGGGTAAAACCGAGATGTAACGCTTTTCTCGATTTTCACTACTCCCTCGATCACGTGATCCGCGTAGGGAGAAAACGTAATATGCGGGGCTGGCGAGTTGGCAAGTCAAAAGCTCGCAATTTTTGAGAACCGAGAGTGATAGAGCAATTTCGACCAGGGATTCGTTTTCAGGAGAGTATAGTCTACAAGAATGGCTCGATCTCGTTGAACATTGTTATCGAGGAAGTTGTGGGTCCAAAAGATGTTGCCTAATTCTATTACAATGTCGACAAAAATACCAAAAATGGGGTAAAAGGAATGGATCACTTTATGGGCACCTTTATTCCTTTATTATAAAGTATATATTACACTTTATTCTGACTGATTTGATACTCTATACTCTATTCTGAATCAGCTTGTCAGCGTTAATAATTTTTCATTCCTGCGGGTGGCCCAAGACAGAGTATTTATGACAGAGATTTAGGCTAGTCTGTGTCAGGCGACCACCAGAAGAGATATTCATAATCCAATCGTATGAATGGAAACAAGGACTCGAAGCCACGAAGCTGTCAAGCAGTCGAAGGATCAATTGTTTACGATATACAAAAGGAAGTTTAAAGATGGCCGAACCGAAGTCGAGTTACCTAACGAATAGAACAGAAGTAACTTTTTGACAAGAGGACCGTGATGAAAAATTCTAAAGAAAACTTCAGAATCTATAACAAGCGAGACTCGTCAACTTACCGGCTCCGCATAATACGAGAGGATAATTGAATAAAAATGGCGGACGAAGAGGACAAATAAAGTCACGTTTACTTAGTTCCGAATTCCACTGTTCCTATTTCGAAACGGAAGCTCTGAAACGGAGTTTTGATACGATTAAACATGCTTTCCTACACACGTGAGACATTTTATCGAATATCTAATGGAAAGACCACGGGTTTCATCGTTTATCATTACGTGTCTGCGTTGGCGTAAGGGTGATTTTTCGGATGGTTGCGTTTTTCCGCGCCCGACGCGCGATAAATCCAGGCTGGATTATCGATTTCCGTTTGACGGACACCTCATAAAGGCGAATAAAATCGGCGCGGTCGTGTAATGAACGCGTCCGCTCTCGCGTCTTTTTTTTTTTTTTTTTTTTTTTTTGCTTAATTTCAATCGAAAATTCGCTTCAAACGCGTCGAGGGTTTTCTTGCACGTGTCTCCGTGGTTTTGCACGACCGACCCCTCTGTATAATTCTTTTTCCCGCGTTTGCTAGTTCTTTTGCTTCTTTTCACCAGTCGTTGGGTAAATCCTCTCATTTAGTTAAGGGAAGTGCGTTGCCCCTCCTTTGAGGTCTTATTTGCAGCAAAGAAAATTTACGTGCTGTGTACCCTTTGTTCCAAGGTTTTGTTACTAAGACAGCATACATGGCGGAGGATGAAGCAGTACACATTGCGTCAAAGGCTCTTATCTTTGCTGCGTGGCACAGACGTGGAACAGGATTGAAGTTCCCCTACCCTTTTTCAGCTGGAAGACGCTACGCTGCTCTATCGGAGACGAGAGTTGCCAATAACATCCTCGAGGTTTAACATCGTCGCTAATTAATTATTTTATCGTGCAATTTTGCGAAAAAATCCAGCTTTAAGGTAATTATCCCATGCAGAATTTCATATCCAGCGTGATCACGCAAAGGATATTTTTCTAAATATAAACGGACGCATTTTCAACTATTCTTTTATCCTGGCAAATCATCGAACTATGGAAAATACTCGTAAACCTTTTAACGTAATTTTCCAACCTTCTACGCGAAAGGACGAAATTTCCCAGTAAGATTGGAAAGGGAAAGCTGGAAGAAGGAGCGTAAGAGTGACAATCGAACGAGGAATGGCTCGCTCCCTTTTTACCACCTCCTGGTAACACACCGTAAACGAGTCTTATGATCCTACTCGTTGAACGAGGCAGCAGGCTATACGACGTAAAAGGACTCGTAATAATTCCAAAAAGTTCAGGAACCGATATTTCTTGTATTTTTATACGTTCCCATGACGAATCTTAGACCCGAACTCTTTGCAGCAGTGGCGCGAGTTTTCTTTAATTCCTCGAGCATCGTGCTGCAATTCGCGAACGATCCACGAGCTTTGAACCGCGAGAGCTTGCGGCCACGATGACCGTAAATGCACCTTATGGATAGTTGCGCGTTCTTGGACATTGGCCAACCGAGTTTCCGGATTACCGTGCGCGCGGACGCATCTATATTCATCCGATTAGGGGTTGGAGGGGTAGGGCGGAGAGCAGGGGTCCGATATGTCGGCTCGCAGCGGCGGTAATTAGTCGCTGGTAATTAGCAAGCGGGACCAGAGCGTTCGGTCGCGGAAAGCTCGGCCGAAGAATCGAAGCCAAAATAATTGACGTATCGCCGTGGATACCATGCTCGATTTCGTTCTTCCGTTCTCGGATCGATCGTGCCCCAGGTCCGGGTTAATTCTCGAAACATCGGGCACCCTCGCGAAATTCGTTTCGCCGTCGACGCGTTTTAATTAAAAATTTTTTCATCGATTTCCTTCTAATTAACCGAGTGCCATTTCGCGGAGAAAGGGCGAGTTAACGAGGGGAACGAGCGGATTGAAATTTTAATCGCGAATCAGTGCCATTCTTTCCGCGAGCGTGCCGCGTTTGCGCGAGGAAACGCGCGGAAGAAAGGTAAATTCGGCTTATCACGGCCGAAAATGGCCCCCTGTTTCGGTCAGGTTTGCATTAACATACGAATCGCACGGCAATCAGTCGCGTTACGCCGCTGTTACTCGTTTAATCGGACAATCGATGCTGATTACGCGATTGTGGGGCAAAAAATGGCTCGTTAAGGCAACGGTAAATATGGCGGCCGCGCTGCGTTCTTTCCCACCGATCGCCACGCGGTTCTTAATTGACCCCGTGCGATCGGGTTTTCGTTTGCTTTCGAATGTAAACGAGGAAATCGCGCAGGAGAGGACCGTGGTCGGTTACGGTGCTCCGCTGGAACTCGCAATTTCGTCAGGAACTATTAATTGCAAGGGAAAAATCGTGTTAAGCCGAGACAATTAGAACTTAAAAAATCCGTGGTTATGGATATGTGGTCATGCAACTGCAAACTCGCGGGAGATTACGCGCAGCTAATTCGAACTACACTTCGGTTCCAATTAAAACTTTTTCGTAGCTTTTAGGCGCGTATAAAATCACCGACGTCCAGTTTTCGATCGTTCGACTTTCATCGGCAGTGCCGAACGAAACAATTTTCCCCGTACCGCGCGCGCAGCCATTCGTGATTCTCGATTTCAAAAGCGAACGTAAACCTGTTGCCCATTAAGGCCCGAAGACATTCAGGATCCTATTGGAAACGTCAACGCGGCGATATAAGAACCGCCGATACTTTTATACGCCACGTTCTCGTGGTTGAAAAGACGTGAAAGATAGTCGGCTTACCATCGTGGAAGTAATAAGAGACGTCCATGTATTCCTCGTCGGTAGGGCTGTTCGAGGCTCGTTTCAGCACGACCGTCATATCTCTGCCATTAGACGAGTACCTTTTCGGCTCGGTGTACCTGCAAAAGACAGAGAGAGAGAGAAGGAAAAATAAGAGAACGGTGAGAAAAACGAAAATAGAATCTGCTTTTACGGGCAGACACCTTAGCCATCGGGGCTCCGTGGGAACCGCGTCGTTTCTTCGCGGAAAACACGTCGTTCCGTCGAGACCGGCTGTAAATCACGCGGTTGCTATCAGAAACGTCGTAAAGCTCGCGTCTCTATCTTCCATCGGCCACCTTCGATCCGATGTTCACCTCGGCGAACCGAAACCCCGTGTAATTCGCACGCGAACGTGTACTTCTCCGCGATCGTTTACACGCGCTCATCAGATCTGCCGAGAGATCCTGTTTCTTCCTTTTACGCCACGCAGTTTGCGGAATGGACCAGGTTCGAGAGGGGTTCGAATCTGCCGCGTGATGGAAATGAATGATCGTTGTTAGGAGTAGTAAAAACTCCTATTTGTATTTCTTAATTGCGACGATAAAATTTCTCGTTTCTATCGCGTGAAAATGCCATTACTCCTATTTCGATGTTCAAATTTTGGAGTAGACGCAGACACACGGGCATAGACATAAACTTTATCGTTTTCTCGAGGGATTACGAGTGAGTTCCGCGAAGTTTTCGAGTGTATTTTCCGTTCAAATAAAATCGGAGAAATTTCCGAGGACGAATGGAGGATAGGACACAATTTCTCACCCCTTGGCGTGAGAATCGGCCCCGTTCGGGGTGGCGAACGACACCGATAACGACAGAGGAACACGGAACGTCTTTCGGGTTCGCTTGTCGCAGAATGCGGCCGCGTGAATAATATACGCGGCGTTTGGCACGTTTGCTCAGCCGACTATTATGAATAATGTTCGCTTCGATTTGTTCCACGAGCACTGTGAATAGAATTCGCGAGGATTTGCCGGCAAAGGACACACGGAGGCAGCTGGAGGCCGCCCGCCACCTTCGCCACCCCCTGGCTCCTCTCTTTCTCCGACTCGCTTCTTTCCCTTTATATCGCTAAGTCGAAGCGCCCGAAGGAAGTTTCACGTGAATTATGAAGCCGAGCGCCTTTATGTCAAAGAGGTACGTCTCACCATACTTGACAAGCTTACGCGGGCGCGGCGAGGCTGGAAGTTGGGCAAGTGGTGGCACAAAGCGCCATGTAAATTTTCCACGTCGTTCACTTCCATTTTGCCCAGCTCGAAGTTGTAAATGGACGTCCTGGGAACGCTGTCTAGCGATAACCCGTGCCTGAATCCTCCATGAGACAGCGTATAGCGATAAGTCAATGTTTGCCGCCCGGTTTCGTCCCGTGATAACGTCTTGCCGCGTGTTATTGCACGGTTATTAATAGATGCAACGAATTAACGCGGTTTTTCAACCGGCCACGCCATTAATCGGATATAGTTATTCCACCGATTTCGGGGTTAATTAATTTGGCACGCGACTAACAGGCGAAATTGCAACGGGAATTCGCGAGGCCACTTGTGACGCAAAATGGCATTCGTTATTCGTCGAGATGACGGGGAAAATGATCGTCTATTTCGCAGTATCGCAGGATTTCCACCTCGTATAGGTAACTTTAGTTTAGAAAGTCACCGAGGGTTCGAGGGCCAGGTCGGTCGGAAAAACCCCGGCGATGCGTCAGGACCTTAGCATGACTATATTTGGTCATGATGGGGGAGGCTTTTGGGGAAGATATACATGTGGGATTGGAATAAAGACGGCCCTGAAAGAATGCCAAGTGTGTTTGGGCTTAGGATGGAAGTGACCGCGTGCAAGCGAATTAACTGCAAAGAATGTTTATGGTAAGGTCGAGCGAAAGTTTAAGGATGCGTCCAGAGTGATTGAAGTATCTGGCCCACGGAGGTTGCGTGGGAAAGGGGCATGATTGGAAAGGGAAGCCTGGGTATGGAAAAGGACAGAATGAATGTTTTAAATAAGGGTGCAATGGCGCGGGCAGCTCCAGTCTACACAGTCGTCAGTCATGAACAGTCTACAGTCTTTAACAGTTTCCAGTCTTTAAGAGTTCTTAAGCTAGTGTCTAAGAGTATGTCGGTAAGTAGAACAGATTTCTCTAGAGAGGGGTTATAAGTTGTTAGTCGTTTAGTTGTATTTTAGTTGAGACAGGCTGAGTTGTAATTGTGTTGTCGAATCGTGTAGTAATCTTAAGATTTAGTTAGTTGATATATAAATTCGTAGGCTTAATCGTCACGACAGATTGTTCATCGATTATCATTACTAATAAGTAGTTATTATATTTACCACCACCATAGTCTCTACAATTTGGAAGATCGGTATACGCGAATTTGGACAGGAGCAGACACGCGAGACGTATTCCAAGAGCGATTTCTTTGACTCTTAGAGCTGTTCGTATCAAAGTTCCTCTTTTTTCGCAGATCAAAGATGTAGTGGAAGTCTCGGGATGCTTCCCTGGGACCCTTCGTATTGCGGAATTCCTTAATATTTCAATCGCGTCCGAATTTCAAGGCGTGCCTGCGACTCGACGTCATTTTCGAAAAACCCGCGAGCCTGCGAAGTGCCGGTGAGTAGCTCGGATCTCGGGAATGTCCGCGATCTCTCGAATGGTAAAGACATCTCCAAGTTCCGCGGCTCTGCCAACTTCTGAACTCGTCCGATTCATAATATCCTTTGGATCCGGCAATATCCCATAGATCCTCCGAGCGAGTTACATCGCCGGAGAGTTACTTAATGAGTTTCGTGGCACAAAAGCGTGGCGTAAAACAGAGAAGAAAAAAAGATGGCCGCGTTCCATTAAGCGCCGGCGAGGTCGCGAGATTAATTTTTCGGGGATCCGCCATTCCCCGCCGTGGTATCGCGTCTCGCAATTATAATACATTGTTTTAATTAGCGAAACAACGCGGTACCCGATAATTATGGCACAACGAAGCGCCGAACGCGTATATACGAAACCGGAAGATTAATTGCGTTATCGACACGGAACTTGCTCTCGTTGCGCTGGTATTTGCGAAATTGGCGAAGTTATAATTTCACCCGCGGTTATGCTACGTGACCCTCCCACGGGTGTGGGCGAGCAGAAGGAGCGGTCGCGCGGAGGCTTCCGGTTTCTTTGATTAAAAACTTGGAAAAATTTGTAATTGCGCGACGGAACATTTGTTAATGAGCGGCAAACGAGCGTAAATAACGAAGGGAACTTTAAATATAATTCCACGCGAGCAACCGCGGCTCTCGCGCTTCGAACAGACCCGTACACCGTGGACATTATTTACGTCCCGCAGGTGATATATGCACGAAACGAACAAGGAATCGCTGTGACTCGAAAAGCGGGAAAACGATAATGAACGAAAAAACGAGGAAAGAAGGAATAAAAGGGAAAAAGGGGGAGAAAAAAATGTGACGAGCGTCGCGAATTGCGTCCCACGAGGAGCAGAGAAATGGCGGAACGGACCCGGGCGAAACAACAAAAACTAAAACCCCTTGAAATTTCGCTCGCGAGCTGCGCTACTACCACGTTGTGCATAATACTGTGACGAAATTCGATTTTTCTATCGAAAACTCGTTAGTGGTTTTCGAGAAACCACGCTCTCTGCCCAAACCGATTTTGTCTTTCCCGGTTATCGCCGTTTCCGAATTTAAACGACTTCGAGCACCGACTCCTTGCTCGTTATCGCTCCTTTCGTAGATAATCTCTGTCTGGGAAGGAGGAGAATCTTTTTTCTTATCGCGATGCGAAATGAAATCGTTTCGTAATCGATGGAACGGATCGTAGGAATTTTTCCGGAGGATCGAGCAGCGTAGTCGGACGGTAAAGATCGACGGGGGGATGTTTTGGTAGGGTGCTCTTTAAAGCGAGAGATCAAGCGACCCAGTTGGCTCATTTTCAACTTTCATTCGCGGATTTCGGATATGCGGACGTCGCACGGGGAGAATCGTGTGTACCTTTGCTGTGCAAACCAGGTCGGACGGCAGAGCGAGTCAGACTTTTCCGGATACCTTACTCCGTGAGATTGTCAGACACCGATCGTGGCTCGTACGTCACTCAAACGAGATTTTAACGCGCGAGCAGACCACCCATTCCCACGCGTCGCAGCCACACGTTCCTTGCGGAGCTTCTTTCTTCCATACAATTTGCATGAGAGTTTTGTTTCAGCCCTACGAGGCGATACGACGTCCCGTTTTTCACACGACGCGGGTTCATTTTCTTCGACTTACTTTTCATCTTTGTCTCCGCCGTATGTACCGCTCTTTTCTATTATCCCCTTCTCGGACGTTTCCTACTTTCTCACGCTCGCCGATAGCATAGTGATCGCGTGAAGACAAAATTTTGTCGCGCGATGTGTCGAGATATTGGGAAAAATTACGTATCCCTGAACGGGGAACGGGGAATTTAACACGGTGAATCGGGTCAACGCAGCGAGCGAACGAAGTGATTTACCACGCGGTGTAATGATTGTCGGACTAATTCTCCAGCTACGCTACTTGCGCGGCACATACGCGCCACAGCGGCGACGAAGCGGAGCGTAAGCGAGTAATTGACCAACGTATTTACCGACCTAATCGTGTGACTGTCTAACAGGCTGTCTAAAGACATCAATATTCGCAAATATGGGACACTGGTAACGAAATAAGAGTCTCCCATTGACTCGGAATGTCAGAGATCGAGACGGAACATCAATATCAAACCAAAACCCATTCTAAACTTCTCAAAATGGCTCTTAGAACTCTTAAAATTCGAAGAACACGTCCTACAAGCAGGGCCCTATAATTAGGCGAGAAAGTAGACTCGGTACCGTTCCTGTATCTCGCCTCTAGATCAATAACCCGATTATTATCTCCAATTCGACGTGACGCAGGAGGCCAAACAATAGTCATCGATACCCGGAGCATGAACGGCGTCGTAATCTCGGTTTCTCGACAATCGGCTTGCACTTTCGCCGTGGCGTTAACGAGCTGCGAACCGTAGGCCAAAGTAAACGCGCTAATTCCACGTGGAAACAATGGCTGCCGATTCGCTGCTTAATCCCACCTATGCCGCGTCTACGGTAATCGCTGATCAATTATTATTGACTGTACGGGCCGGGAATTATACGCGCGGATCCAGAGTCGTGGCTGTGTTTGCCGTGGAGCAGGTACGATCGGCCGATCCGTAGTCCCATGGCGGTTTATTTCGTCGATGTGGAAGCAGGCCGATAATCGTCGACACAGCGGAGTCGCTTCATTAGCCGTCGTCCTAACGGACAGAGTGGCGGCTTTTAGTTGGCCACCGGTCCCACGCGGAGATTAAATTACTCGACAGTAGAGGCACCCTCGATTGATCCGTCGTGTATCTCGTCCACGCATGGACGAGGATTAAACGGCGCGTGTTGCGTCCTACTCGCACCATAATCGCGCCATCCGCAGCTTTTTCCGTTCATCGTTGGCCCAGAGAAAGCATCCAGGTGCTGAATGGGAACGGGTTGCTCCGATGTACAGAGAGATCGTGGGATTCGGTGACTTTGCGAGTTCGTTTCTAATTCCCCCGTCTTCCGAGGGCAGATCGCTTTAACCCTTTCGATACTATGCCACTGTAGCGACCATCATTCTTACCCTCGCCACTACATGGATTCCGTCTTCGAGGACTTTCCCGCGAGTCCTCGGAAAACCTCTAACTCCTATATATGCAACTTCCCGACTTTCCAATAGTATCCCCAGTGTCTAAGGCAGGGCCTGCTAAGCAAGCCTTACCGATGAGTCCGCTAGCAGGCCCGGGACGAAACGCCATCCCTTCCTTTTCCTACCGTCCCTTCTAGCTACGTCAACCACCGAGAATACCTGCGACCGTGACTATAGTCATCGGCCACAAAAATCGAATAAAAGGTTGGGATAAGTGCTACCGTTCCTCTTAGCTCTCTTCGTAAAAAATTGCAAGCTCTATTGCGATGGTCAGTTTTTCCTTTTCTTCTCCTTCTTCGAAAGATTTGCGTCAAAAGACCGAATGCTAAAGATTGCACTATCGTAATGTTACCTGTCACTATCTTTGCTTCGTTCTACGGGAGAGACTTCGCGGCAACACCCGCCATAGCGAAAAGGTTAACGAGGAATCGGTGGAATTATTTCGTTTTTCAGATTCGCCCGGTTCGATTACACGTAAGTCGCGATTGCAAGTCGTGATCGTTCGTACATGCATCTCGATGCAGAACGGTGTCGATTAATTATACACGGGTACAAATAGCGATACACGGCTGTGCCGAAGTCTCTTTCGAATCCTGATGAAACCGGTCGCAATTCTGACGAAGGATTGAAATAGAAGGACAATCGAGCACGGTTTAAATATGAAAGCTTCGATTAATAATTCGAAAGGTTGGTTTGTCGGTGCGGTATATATCGTGTGAGCCATCGATGAACCGTGACGACTGTTCCAAATGAAATATTCATTAGCGAAACGAAGATATTTCTCCATTCGCGATATGGAAGATTCCCAGGTGCCATATACGTAAGATTTGATCACGCGTTTACCTTTAAACTGAAGGGAGTTTTATTTTATTGGTTGAGATAGCAAATAGGAATATAGTGATGACAGTGATATTTTTAATTAACAAATATGAGGAATAGAGATGTTTTATTCGAATATATATTTATTACGAGCTAGAAGAGAGTTAGGAGTGAGGTATAAACTAAAAGACTAGACTGATGACTGATCTATGAGCACGCAACTAGCACGTCAATTCTACCTCTGACTTCCTCTGACTGTCTTAAAACTATGCCGTCCGGTGACATCAGGTTGGTATCATGAGCAAATGATGAGTCAGTCCTACCAGCGCCAAACAAAAGAATCCCGATTAAACGTGCGGACGGCATAGTGTGAAGACAACTCTTGCACCCTTATTTAAACCTACTCTCCCTACGAATGCTTTCGTCTTCCTCACGACCTGGTCCTCGATGGGCCAGGTACTTCAAACACTCAGACGCATTCCTAACTTTCGCTTCTTGTTCGTACTCACATAGTCATAAATATCCCGTTCATCCGATCTTTGCACGCGGTCACTTGTTCTTCTACATGCACTCTAGACGTCGGCCTGAACCCTAGGCTGCTGTTTATTGTCCATCATCTAGGCAAGCCCAAGTGTTCCCTTGCATTCACTCTCAAACCTAGCATTCCCACATATATTTCAAAGAAATCTCAACAAAAACTCAGAAACTCAGAGGCTCGTAGAATCTAAGCTTCCAAAATACTCTATATTTGCTCTCTGCCTAACAAACTAGTTAAAAGATTAAAATACTTCTGATACATAACTCAAGATTCTACTTTTCTGGTCTCGAAACCAGTCTGCCTCCAGTCATACCCAACGAAGAATCGATTCTTCGCGATCTCTGGCCACCACTGGAATACCTCGTCCCATCCAGACTGTTAAACCAACTTAAGAAACCAGTTAATACCAACCAGACTGGCTATAGGATCCGTTGAAATAGCTTCGCGAACACGCGGTTCGTTTAACCCCTGAACCCCAGAGCCGTTTCTTCTTTCTCTTGTCCCTTCGGCCAGAGATTATTTTCCAACCGGTTTGCCGGGAAGCAGCTTGTCCTCGTATCCTGGACGAACGATAAGCCCGGAACCACGGCTGATCGCATTATTACCGGGCGCAAAATAATCCCGCCGGTTCTTGCGTCCCATGCCCGAAAGTCGCTTTAAATGCATCGTGAAAGTCCGGCTGAACAATGGAAAACGTGCCTCCGGCAACGGGGTAGCGCGGGCCGCGGATGAAACACGAGCGTTATTTTGCATGAATTTTTACGAGATTAGCCGACATAAAACACGCGACAGTCCCATAGGCACGCACGTTCATCGCGTCCCGGTAGCCGGGCATAAATCCCGCCTGGCCGGCTGGTCGCGTTAGAAATTAAGCAAGATTAAAAAGAAAGAAAGCAGAGGGAAGAAGATAAAAGAAGGAAAAAAGGGAAAGGGAAGAAACTCGCGGGACGTCGGCGAGCTAAAGAGGGTGGTTTTTGCCACGGTGGCCCGAAGAAGTTTGGCTGGAATATGTGCTCGTCGTTTTGCAATGAAATTGCTCGTGTTATCCGGTTTTTGTACAATTTGGGGGAAAATTATCGTGCAATTTACGGCAACAGGTAAATTCGTGTAATTTCACAAAGAGGTTCCCGTCGTTTCGTTCGCTTCCGAAATGTTTCATATTTTTACGCGATTTTTCGCGAAGATAAATTTTCGCGCCTTATTTCTCCCTTTTATCGGGCTGATTAACCGGGAGAATCGAGGGTTGGAAGATGGTAGACGATGAGGAAATGGTTTGCAGGACTCGATCCTTCCTCGATGAATTTCCGCGAATTTCACGCGACTTACAGGGTGCGGAGAAGCACGAACCGTTAAAGTTTCACGGAGTCGGCGTAATTATTGTTTTTCCAGGAATGAGGCACTCTGCAGCGTAACGCGATACCGAGTCGAATACTTTGGTGTTTGAAAAATTTACGCGAAATTGCAATCCACTTTATCCCTCTGAAATAATAAGCATTTCCCTCTGAATCCGTTGTACCGGGTCGTTCCGCGGATCGTTTTCGAGAGGCGTAGATAAATTTTGAATTTATCCGTGTATTTGCGCAGAACGAGAGATAAATTGAACACGAAGTTCTTCACTCGAGCTGCGATAAAATATATCTCTGTTTCGAGTGCGTTTTATAACACTTTACATTTATTCCCTTTAATTCCAGCTAAAACTCTTGGAGTCTGCTACGCAATCGAAAATACAGTACATCCGCGATATTTCAACTCGTTTAAACGCTATCGATATTACTATTTTGTTGCTAATGCAATTGAAACGTTACGTAAAACTGTGAATATCGAACGAGCGATTTTTTGGCAGAAACTAGACGCGATTCGAAATTAGGTAGATTTACAGTGAACCAGTTAACGAGGGAAACTGCAGAACCATCGAGGACAAGGTTATCCTCGACTTAGGCCCATTGAAACACACAGAGAGTGCGACATCAGCGAGCTTGAATGACAAGGTCTTGACCAGAGAGAGGAGCGAATGGCTCAAAATAACGTCGCAAGGAAACTGTGGAGAATTTTGGATAAATTCTAAAGAACAGAGATCTTCGAAATGAAAGACAAAAATTATTGACCTATCACACTCCTACAATATTTTCCAGAACACCACTATTTCGTCATAAAATTCGAAAGTTTCTTCAAATCAAGAATGAAAATTTCTTTATACTCGGTGACAAATGTTCCTTCTAGATTGTCGAATTTTAAATAAACTTGCACAAAAACGATGCAAAATTTCTTCATCCAACGATCAACCAGACCACCATATTTATCCACCTCCTACGCACTCTAATTTTAAATAAACTTGCACAAAAACGATGCAAAATTTCTTCATCCAACGATCAACCAGACCACGATATTTATCCACCTCCTACGCACTCGCATGATTACAACGCCATTTTCTACGAAACGGAAAATACAGCGAGTGCAAGAGACTAACAGGGATAAAAAAGCACGCTTGTCATCGAGGCGAAAAAGTTGCACGGAGTAAAATACGTGTGGGAAATGATCAGCCGTCCTGAGCCACGGTCAGCAGCCGGTTTTTCGTCCCAAGGTATCGTCGCGTGGAAGCCCATGGACATTTCGCGTCCGTCTGTTTCCCGCCGCTTGCATAATGCATGTGCAGCATCCGTGCACTCCGCGCCATTCCCTTTTGCACTTACCTCTACCTGCCCCTCTCTCTCTCTCTCTCTCAGGAGAGAGCTTGCGATACTTTGTTTGCCGCGTTGGCCCTCGTACGTCGTGCTCTTTCCACGGCTGGCCGACCGGGCTCGTCTCGCGAGACCTCGAGATATCGGCCTCCCTTCGTTCATCTTTCTGGCTTAATTACTGCTGTTCTATCCAGCATTTCGGGCTAGTTTCCAGCACGCCGGCTTACCGACTGCGAGCTGGATTTTCGAATCTTTTGGGACCAGGCTTGATCTTTGCGTCGGTACATCCTCGTTTGGAAAGTAATTCGACGATTAGCCAGGGGTAATTAACGGAGAGAAGCGTGGTCTAGGGACGCGCGATATTCCGGAATTAGATTTGCCCAGAACGCGATTTCATTCGCGTCCTAAATTACGCGAAGGATTAGCATTTAACCCGTGGGATGTCATCGCGGGTTTTTGAATAAATTAATGCGGTATCGTAGATGTAAGGACACTAGATGAAAAAGGGGCGTGAAAGTGGGAAGAAACGAAAGCGAGAAGACAAGATGAAAGACTGTCCACCGATGGGAAGGCGATATTTTCGGGGACTCAAGGGGTGAGAGGTGTTTTAAGAGAAAAATTAGAGGAAACGAGGGACGATTTTTTCGTAAAGGCAGTGTTGCGTAGAGTACGGTAGTGAGAACGATAGAATTTGGGATGACAGTGGAGATAAAAAGGAAGGAACATTAATTATAGAAAGGTAATGCTTTAATAATTGGTAACTCGATCGGTGAGTACTGTACAACGATTGCTTAGAGATTGATTCGTTTGAACAAAGGAATTTGGCTGGCGACCGACACGTACACAATCATACATTAGTATGTAATAATCAAAAACATTTTAACATCGACGTTATATGTAAGATATCTCGACTTATGTCTTCAGCATTCCAGCAGAGAGGTTAGGGGAAGTCGTTAGGGGACTTGTTCAGAGCTGTTTTTCCTTTTTATATATACATGTATACTCATCACTGTGCAATCAACCCCTTTCTTTTAATAATATATATATAGTTACTACATTAACACTAGAACTATCGATCTTTAATGGGTACCTAACTATAACGTGCACAAATTATAATAATTTCAGCGATACGATGAATACGAGTGAATATAATGATTACAGTTCTTTCTTAATATGAGTTGATACCAATTTTATTCTCAAAGCAAGTGTATGTGTTCGGTGCTTGCAGAAAGGAAAATTCTGGAACCAGTCATTTTTACTGGGATGGTAGTTCTAGTGTTAATAGCCGAGAAAAAAGCGGATTGCGTTTTCTGTTTTACAGTTTAAAACTGTCCATGTCTTCCAAGCATCCGAGAATATTTCCGATTTTGGACAGGAGACTGGTCGAAGCTGGAAATTCGTGATACGCGCGGTCTTCCTAAATGTCCCTTGAAGTGGTTCTAACGATGCTGATCGAATTAAACACAGACCTCGTTGCCTTCATACGCGAACTACCGCTATACTGTCGAGGGTATCACAAAATACTGTCCATCGCCATCTAAAATGCTCGACCAATCGAAAATAACGGATCAAAGTCGCGCAGGGAACCAAAGTCAGAGACTCGAAGATCCAATGTGAGAAAGAAGAAGAATCTCGTATTTCCCTTTTTGCTAACCTTATAGACCAGGAATTCGGGCAGTACATTAGGGTTGAACTGGACCAGCCAGACACAGCATTAACCGCGTTGTTTACGTTCACGCTGGAATTCCAGTCGCTTCGTATCTCGCAATTAGATCCTTCGGGTCCAGCTTCTGGACCAACGGCTCGTCCGTGGACGAACGATTCTCCGGATTGCGGAGGGTGAACATCGATCGCGGTCGAAAGGATTTGGAATGTAACCTATTCAGATCGCGCCCCTTCTCCGCCCCTTCCTTCGCTCGCCTTCTCCCCGACGCTGATCAATATGTGCGGGGGAAAGTCTTTCTCGTGCCGGGTTTCCCGTCACGTTTTTCACCCGGAGATACGTCCATTCTAGGCCGCGTGATTCTTTACCGAGCCACTTTGACGTTTATCTGATTAAAATCGAACGGGTAGCTTGCTTCGAGGGTGAGACCCTCCTCGAACGTCACGTTTTAATACGTCAAATACTAATTTCATTTCGATGTCTCATTCCGACCCTCCTTGTTCCCTAGACACGCTAAATATTTACGATATTAATATTATAGAGACATGGGTGGTGGTTAAATAACACTAACTATTTATTAGTAATAAAATAATAATACAATATGTGGCGACGATTAAGCCTACGAATATAGATAGATCGCCTACAACTACAACTTAACAACACAATTACAACTCAGCCCGTTGCAACTAAAATACAATTCTCTTCCAATCACTCTTCCCAAGAACTGTTCCTAAAAACTGTTCGCTTCACGCTCATGCACCCTTATTTAAAACCATACAATCTATCCTATTTCATACCCATGCTCTCTTTCCCAATCACGCTTTTCCCACGCACTCCTTACAGCCTAGCCCAAACACTTAGTCGCACTCCTAGAGACACTCCTCACTTGCAACTGATACATCTCTAAACATCCCGTCTACACGATCCTAGCGCACGGTCATTCATCCTTCGGCAATCACTGCAGATAATACGCTCCAGCTAAACCTAAGCTTATTATCCTGCGATACTACAATATTCTCCATTTAATTTTCATTTCTTTTTATTTAATTGAAATCGCCTCCACTTCTATGGGTTATCGGCGTTCAAATCGAATTTGTCAATTAATACTCTTTCAATCGAAACTCGAGATCATGCATAGCTCGAACGTTAATTCTAATTTTTCTGCCGGCTAAATTCCCCAAATTCGAAGCCTCGACTACATATCCGGTTCGCTCGCACTTTAAATTCAATCACCGCGAAGTTCCCCGCGGACTCCATCTTGGAAAGTCCTGGAAACTATTCGAGAAATCGTTACACCGTCGAAGTATCAATCTTCGAAGCTGCGCTAATTACTACGACGAGCGGCTAATTTTCTACTACTTGGAAAACGGCGGCAGCAAAGATCCTACTTCCCCGAGCTAGCTCACGCGCTGCGCGTCCGACCACACGCGTACCTACTCCACTCGCTTCGTACACGCGTCCCCACTGACAAGGGCACGAGTTACGCGCGCGCGTTACACGACAGTTAAAGGTATCCCAGGGTAGAATTTCACCGATGTCGCCATCGCTCACCCCGTCTGATATCTCTCTCCCGGCAACGTTCGCCTGCCGGTAATAATTCTCCAAAATTCCGTTTCCGCGGAACGACCTTACGCGTCGAAATTACGACACCAGATACCGCTTCGACGAAACGTTAGCGCGGCAAAGGATATCGGGGGAAAAAATCCGCAATAAAGCACGCGGCGTCGTATAAATCGCGCCCAGGGCTGATATTCAAATTCCGGCTGCGCCGAGAGACAAGGAAGGAATTCGTCTGGAGCGATACCCACCCTGGAGCTTTTTCCCCATCCATGACGACATCGCGTTATCACCCACTGATCGATCAGCGTCGAATTTTTCCGCGAGGTCGTTAAAAGAACCGCGTTCCGCTATTCGATATGGCGCAACGCGACATCCGGTCAGGATAGTGGTCCCTCTCCTCGGTAATATCTTTCATCGAAACCACAGTGTACTCTGCGTAAACGTCGCGTGGCGTCAGAGTCATCTTTCATCCTCGACTTCCGACGAGATGAGCGGCAGACCCGTGTCTCGTTCTCCCGACCGGATGCGCCAATGACGAATAGGTCGTTGCTGTTTCCCCATTGCGTACCTCTATGCCCTTCGATGCCTCGTCGTACACGCCGGAAATCGACCACTGGTCGTCGGCCGATCCACTCTTCCGTTTCTCTCTTTCCTCCCCTTTTTCCCGATTTTTCTTTCCCCTTTCCCGTTCTTTTTTCAGATTGGAAACGCCCTGGCCCGTTATCGTCGGGCTGCTCGCTCCGCCGGTGCTCCGCGTCACTCTGATTAGATCGAACAGAGGCAAAGGAAACGCCAGGAAACCGTAGTCCCGGCCTTCTATTCATCCGAGCAACCGTACGGCGCTCGTTGAACGCGTTCGATCGCTGTTCGTCCGGGGACGCTGAATCGAACTCGGGGACTACTGGTAAGGCGAATGCCTGGTTTTCATGTTTTCGAGTATCGAGTGCGTTAAAGTAGGTTACCGGTGATAGTTTATGGTTTGGAAAACACGTCGGGAGAGCAGCGGGATTACCTTGCAAGCTTCCGCCGCGTTCCTCGGTTATTGCTACAGTTACGAAGTCTCGACGGATTTCACGCGAGGCTCTCGTGGAATTGATAGTCGACGAGTCAGTGGAATTTTCGACATGGAAGTTTTAATAGTTAACGACATCGAGAAAAGCACGATACTTGGATTTGTGATTGGTAAGAAGCGAATTTTCTTAGCCGATGACTCGCGATACGTTTCCACGAGAGAATGCGAGGCGAAGGTTGCCGATCAACGGACGAGTTCTCGGGATTAATTTGGCAAGTTCAACGAGCCGTGTGTCGATTCACCGGCGGATGGCACGGGTGGTTTGCATTTCGCGTCGTGAATCGAACGGAATCCCAAGGACTTCTTAGTACAGTATCCGAGTAATAAGCCGCGCACTGTAGACGACGTCGGTATTTCTCGTCTAATAACTGGAGAATCCACTTACGTATCTTGTTGCACGAATTCCGGCGGAAGCCTCTGCGCAGGACTGCAGATTCTCTCTAGGGATTTCGCGCTGCCAAGCATCCCTCCTTCCGGCTGGCCGTCGAATATTTCGATCGACGATTGGCAGTCCTGGGCGCTGGAACACGGAAAATCGCGTTATTTCTGTTACTCCCTTTGTTGCATCCTTCGCAGGCAACTTTATTCTTCGTAGTAAGCGGGAATTCGTAATTAAAAACGACGAGAAACGCAACGTAGTTCCCGTATTACGGGTAAATTTCGATTATTCGACGAAAGGAGCGCGATCGAGAGGAACGTTAACAGGTTCTTTAGAAGGCTTTCGAATAAGAACCCATTTTCCACGGACGAATGAACCCCGACGAATCTGTGCTCGTTCGGGTAAAAATTTTTAACAACTTAATTACGCCCTCTGGATTTATTCTTTCGCTCGTTGAGCAGGGTAAATAACAATAGCGCTAAGGGAGCCTGGTCAGAAGATGGCGAAGCGGGTGTCTATCGATCACGATTAAATAATGCAGCTCGTGGAAATCGGTGGTGGGGGGTGAGAGTTGTTAAAAATTTCCGTGTCCCGCACCTACTTTCCGACGAATGAATATTTGAGGGACGAGCGTCGATGGAAAAAGGTCAACCGATAAAATTCCAGTGGAATATGGATTCCAGCGGATTCGTCAGTGGCGGATATAAATTATGAAAGCCGCGCAAAGTCGACATTAATCCGGTGTATATTCGAAGTTTTCATTTTACCGTTCGCAAGTTTTCCATGAATTTGTAAAACTTTTTAAAAACCTTGTCAGCGATTTGTCGCCGAATGAGAGATAGAAAAACGGATGTTCCGCGATGAAATAACAATTAGTAAACCGCGACGGATATTCTTGACGGGTATGGGAACAACGTTTTGGCGTTTTGAATTCCTCGATCGAAACTTCGCTTATAGTTCCAAAGCTCTTTCGAATAAATTTTCAGTTTCCATCTCAAGTTCCACGACTGTCTTACCATCGTGGATCCGCCGCATCCCTCGCGTCGTCTATCGGTAATCACGACCTCTGAACTTACTATTTCGCGTACGCCAGGCACCGGATCCGATTACGCGTGTACCGCAATCTTCGTTGCGTTATACACTAAGAATAAGCTCGGAATCGATTTCCTCGAATCTAACAAATCACGCAGCAAACGTAAAGTATAAGAATATATACCCGAATAACACAGGAAATTTCACAGAAATTGTCTTATTATATCCCCGAGATAACAATTGTACTCGATAACGAAAATTTAACGTAACGAGGTACGTTCAATATCCGATAACGTTTCACTCGAACCAAGATACAAACGCGATTCGACGGAAAATGGTAAATCAACCCTTGCGAGTTACGCGATATATATTATTAAAAAAGCACGAGAGAAATAAGGGACACAGGGGAGGAGATTTAAAAATGAAAACGTTTGATCACTTGACCCTATACGCGAAAGGACGCCTCCCTCACCTTTCAAGGATTCGCGATATTCCGTTGAAAATTTATGCCACCCCCGATAAACCCTTCGTCTCGAGCTCGCAGCCTCTCACCCTGTCCGCGTTTCTCTCGATGCGCGACGGTATGCGTGTCTTCTCTTAGTTTATTCCCGGTTATATATCTACCGTCTGAGGAGCCACGGGGTTACGTTCGCTCCTTGGCTACGGTTCGCCCCGGTTTCGGCCTGGGAAGACGAGGTGGAGGGCTTTCAACCCGGCCGAGCGCGTGTTCCATCTCTTACGGGAACATATCTACGAAGCCACGAATGCATGGTCCGCGCGCGCGTTGCAGCCATTGTGCATGATAATTGAAAATCCCAGGGATACGAGCCAGCCGCATTCCCGTGTGATTTACTACTACTTCGTATCTATTACTTCCGAGAGGACGGCGGCCGGGAAACAGGGGGTGGCAAGCGCCCCTACGCGTTGGCACAGCTCCGATGAGTTATGCTGATTGATACGAGCAAACGGAAAACGAGATTCTTCGGGTTTCGGGCTTTCCAGCAAGCCGTGTCTGACGAGAGATTAAGACGGATCGTTCGAATTACGTTTCGGCGCCATTCGAACGCGTGAGACCGCGATCATGGTCGGGGATGGAGATGAATGAGGTGTGTAGGGTTGCTTTTCGAGGTAAGGGGAATTTTTATGACCTTGTACCGTTTAGGGTTTCTCGAACACAAAGGTGATTGTGGGGATGAAGAACAATTTCTGAGAGTACGACAGGGGTAAAGTTTAACACTAGAACTACCAACCCAGTAAAAATGACTGGTCTCAGAATTTTCCTTTTTGCAATCACCCAACACATACACCTGCTTTAAGAATAAAATTGGTATCAATTCGTATTAAGAAAGAAATGTAATCAATATATTCACTCGTATTCATCGTATCACTGAAATTATTATAATCTGTGTACGTTATACTTAGGAACCCATTAAAGATCGGTAGTTCTAGTGTTAAACGATGTTAAATAACGAACGACCTTCAAAGAGCAAAGAATCTTAG
Source organism: Eufriesea mexicana (assembly GCF_001483705.2). Lineage (NCBI taxonomy): Eukaryota > Metazoa > Arthropoda > Insecta > Hymenoptera > Apidae > Eufriesea > Eufriesea mexicana. Next base: position 100,507 of record NW_016915893.1, on the reverse strand, counting down.
GCGAATGAATGCACCCCGATATTTAAATCCCAAATGCTTATGGGACGAGGTTAGGAAGATGCAGAAAGTAAAAACGCAGGAGAATTCTAGTTGTAATGATGATATAATTGCAACGTAAAAAGATTTTAGCTCTCACGTGTCCGCATTTTAACACTCGATATTTTGCACTACCCTTTCTCGCATCTTAACACCCTTCTTACAACCTCGAATTTTCTCCTCTTGCAAAGTTATTCTCTCGTCCTCGGACATGCAATCTCGCCCCCATGAACCGTGTACCCCAAATCATCGAGTGCGTTCCTAGACTCGCTCTTTGTTAGCAATCGATACCATCAAATATTCTTTTCACTCCACCCACTTGCACAATTTCGTGGGATTGTAATAAAATAAGTATGATTCTGAGAAAATATGAATTAGTGCAAAAGGAGTTTCTTTACTGCTCCCTAATCTAACACGTGGGATTTAAATTAAAATAATCCCCACAGCTTCATTAAGAAGAACCAAGGTCACCTTGGAATATCGGAAACGCGTGAATCTGGCAGAAATTTATCACCATTATGAAAGAAACAGGGTAAGTTTCATTTGAAACATTTTTTGAAACGAACTATAGTTTAGGAAATATAGAGATTTCAAATGGGACAACCTGTATATGTAAAATTTCCGAGTTTGGACACGAATATTTCGTAGTTTGGTAAAATTGAGGGGTTGTATGCGTTACCGTTTACATGTAATATATTCGGAAGGGGAGTAAATTAAGGTTACTTGACGAAACGAAGTTGATTAATCGTTTACATCATGGACGAAATTAAATTATACTCCTTCCGAAACTTGTATGCAAACCGTGTGCCGTTCTGCCTTTATTAACGATATTAATTTTGACTCGAATTAACGAGTGGCTGGTAATTTAACATTCGGGATTATGTAAACAGATGGTGATTGAAACAACCCCTCCATATGCCACACTGCGTACGAATACGTGTTTCTTAACTAACACAACGCATTCAATGCTTCTCTGAATCTCGTAAACATAGTCGACTCGTGTTAACACGGTTCCGGTTTTATGTGAAACTTCCTTTATCTCGTATTAACACGATTCTATTTCGTTCGCGGAATATACGCAGATGCGTTTATATTCGAATTTTGTAGAATAAAAGAGATATCCGACCGATTTTTATAAAACAACCTGATCCGAAAGAAACTATTGCGGTATTAGTGATAGTAGACCGAGTGATCGATGAGAGTTTGGAACGATAGTGGATGAAGAGGATGATTAGGCCAGACTATCAGTAGTGCGATAAGAATTTACGATTTTCTAAAATACACGTGGAATTTTTAGACGTTTAACAGTGTATAGTACGAGTATGTGGTGTACGTGGGTATAAAAAGGGATGTCAAGGGATTAACTGAAGAGTGTTAGAAGAGAGTCATAAGAGGAGTGTCGTAAGAGAGTGTCATAAGACTGCTAATGAGAGTTCCGTAAGAGAGAAAGTCGCGCAGTGAGCTGTATTTTAATTAACATAATAAATATCAGTAAGAAAAATAAAAGCTCTATTCCCGCTGCACCGATTAATTAACCCTTTGCACTCGACGACTTTTTCGTTACAGAAAAATAGTAATTCGAAGACTTTCTGTCATAGAGTCGACGATACTTTTAAAACGGTAAATGAGGAATCATATGCAAATTAAGACATAGAATAATTTGTCTTCGACATTTCACACATCGTTATGTAATTTTAAATTTGATATATGAATTAACGTCGACCTTTAGAATCTGATCAAATGGTGACTGAGAGTCACACCTCTCGAGTGCAAAGGTTTAAATTGCGAATCGAATGTCGTAACCATAAAATCACCATGAGAATTATCCCCAAGACTCGTTGATAAAATATGAAAAGACAGATCTCGATCCTAGCCTCGCGGATTCCGGTCGAGCTGTTCATCGGGCTGCATTTTTCGAATGCTACACCGTGGAAGCGGTATCGATTATTAACTCGAACGTTACTTAATACATCGCATCCCGCTGAACGAGCTTCTTCGCTCGAGAGACGGGTAATTAAATCGAAGTGTCGGTCAGTGACCAGCGAGGCAACTTGCCGTTCGATTTTCGCGCGAGCGATCGATGGATCGATCGGTTGCACGATGGGTACCAGGCACGGCTGCTAACGCGAGCCGAATCCGCTCGTTCCGGAGGACCCTCGACGACGGCTCCGCGAAAAGGGTAAACAAATGAAATGCAATTCCGGCCACGCCGCGGTGGCACACGGTTCTCTACGTGACTGCATTTCCTAGCAGACTTCTCTGCCTTCGTCCTCGTGCTCGAACTCGGTGGCAGCCTTAATGCCGTGTCCAAGATTCCCCGCATCGCGTCGAGGGATCGCGCTTCTCGCCATTTTGCAGCGGAAGCGCGAGAAATAAGAAGCGAATTCGAGAACTGTCGGAATGGCTGTTTTATCGGGGTTGATTTTTTGATAATACCGCTCTACGCGAACGTGCCCGACCATTTCGTATTTCGCGCGGCACAGTGTATTAATGCCTTTGACGTGAATAATTTTCATTTCGCTTCCTTTTTATTTATTTATCCTTCTTTTTGTATCCAACGGGTTGCAGATTCGCGAAATATGCGCGGAGATGAAAATTTTATCGACAAAAGCAACGGTTACCAGGGAATAAATGTTTATTTAAGCGAACGTTGTTCGATAATTATTTCACGTACACGGTCGATAACGATATGAATAATGTGCTCGGAGCTGATGTTATTTACGCGGATAATGGTAAACCTTTAGTCAACCGAACGTAATCTTATTCGAGCTCGTCGATTAATATCGTTTACATTGATCTGCAAATCGTATCGCTTTCCTTATCGACCCCGCGAATTTGCCTCGTTGATCCGACGGGAATCGCTTATCCGCCGCAACAGGGTGGGAATAAAAAATACCAATTACACGCGACAAATTCGTTCGGCATATTCGCGTCACGCGTAATCGCAGGCGATCGAAAAATGCAGCCGCACGATCGTTCTTTGCATTAATAATTCAACGGTATCGGTGGATCTCGGCGAATGGTTATTTCCAGCGGCGCGGTAGCTGGTGAAAAAAATCTTCGCGGCCGAAAATTCTAACGAAATTATCCGATCACGTGCTGCGTATAAATCGCTCGGCAAACATAACTCACCACCCGCAGGCGGCCCACATAAATACAGGGCCACGTAAAAAGTTAAAAGCCGTGCGCGGTCTGCGAGGTCTCCGCGTTACCTGAGATTGTAACTGGCCAACGAGACGTGTCCAGTGTCATAATCACGTCCACGAAGCACGAGTCGGCACGTGGTGGACTTGAGCTTGCCTCTGGTATCGTGGTGGCCAGCTCTGACTTTCTCGCCGTTCACCTCCAGGTCGCAGCCGCTGGACGAGCCCTGATCTTTTCGATGGTCCTGAAGATCCCGATTGCTGGAGCGCACGTTGTACCCGGCCCCGTTGATCGACTTGGTCGTGTCCACTGAGAACGCGAAATTTAATTAATATTAGGTACACGGAACGGCAAGTCGTGGATAGGGAAGGTTGGGAAATATGGAGATATTCGAAGTCGTTAAAATCGCTGTTCAAACAAGAACGACCCAGTTTCGCTAGGTTATAATTCGATCGAATAAAAGCGAGAATTGGAATTAATTATCTCCGACCAGGCGTAGCCGCGGATTTTTCAGAACGATTCAGTGTCCCCGTGGAACGGAGGCTCTAACGAACGAACCGCTCCATCGGGCCTGGTTTTTCCCGCGACGATTGTTAAATCAGATTTAACCGCCCGGTCGTGATTATTCCAGTCGAAAGTTGTACATTTCTTTTCGTACGCGCGTTACAGCAAATCGTATGATAACGAGATTAAGATAAACGTTGACCTAACGAATGGAGATATAATCGACCGAATCTGCAACTATCTTTGACACGTTGGCTGCCACGATACGATTTCCATTATTGCTGAGATACAATGAATTATAAAACGATACGACGAAAAAACAGAATAAAAATTGCAGACTATTTATTAACCCTTTGCACTCGAGAGGCACCTCTCAGTCGCCATTTCATCACATTCTAAAGACCGATGTTAATTAATATTGTAGAGATAGGGTGGGGACACAACACGAATAATACTAAAACTATTAATCCTAACAACACGTTTATACTTCGCAACACTAATACACCTTTTTCACAACTCTCTCTCTGAACTCTCCTATACTACACGTACCGCGACCGACTCCATACCCTCTCTTTCTCTCTCTGTGCCCACTCACGCCCTTGCATTCCTATTTAAAACCATCCATTCTATCCTCTTTCATACCTATTCTCTCTTTCCAATCACACTTTCCCGCGCACTCCTTGCCATCTTACCCTCAGCGGGTCACTTAGCCCAAACACTCAAACGCGTTCCTAAAGCCACTCGATACATTCATAAACATCCCGTTCACACGATCCTAGCGCACGATCATTCATCCTTTCGCACGCACTCTAGATAACCCGTTTATCCTGCGATACCACAATATATCAAATGTAAAATTACTCAATGCGTGGAATGTCGAGGTAAAATAATTGCACGTCTTAATTTGCAAACGTTTCTTATTTATCGTTTTAAAAATATCCTCGATTTTATGACAGAAAATCTTCGAATTACTATTTTTCTGTATCTAAAGAGTCGCCGAGTGCAAAGGGTTAATATTTAAAAAATGGTTAAGGTAAAATAAATATCGAATTTTTAAAATTAGTAGCGTGGGTCAATGGTAACCATCGTGGCAGCCAACGTGTTAACATTACTCGTATTACGTTATTGCCATCGTTCAATAGTGTAAAATGAACCGTGATTAGTGAGGTGTTGTATGGGTTATAATTTATGGTTTTCTTCGCGTCCCTCAAAAATTTGAACTTATAAAAAATAAATAAATCTATCGATAGATCCTCGGTATAAATATTTCTGCAAAATTTTGGCGCTGTGTCTCCCGAGGTTCACACGATCCTCGTCGAGAAATCCTGATCTATGGATCGTTCAATGGGACGAGTCAGTCTTCGTCTTCTTTCTCGGAGATCTGCATAATGACTCGATCGAAGGTTTCCTTGTCTGACTTGTCTCGTTGAACGATGCTTGCCGGTGTTCCTATAGCAAATACTTGCCACTTCTATTTGCGCTGTCCATGGTAACCGTTGTGGGAGCCTCTGTGGTGATTTCTATGAAATTAAGGCTCGCGACGAAGCCGTTGTAGTCGAAGGGCGGCACTTCCGGTCCCGATCTGAGAAAAGAAGCGGTCTCTTCAGGCGATGCTTGGCAGAATTCGTTCGTTGATGGAATTCGAAAGGGAATCGAGATCTTTGAGGCGTCAAATTGAACGTTCGAATTTAATTTTACGTGACGCTGAAGGTTTCAAAGGACAAAGTTCCTTTCTTCCTTACCTGAACTCGACCAACATTTTCTGGCCGCTGTACGTCAGTGTCGTTTTGTCCTTGCCGCACAGCATCTTCAGGAGAGGACTCGACATCGCTGGACCGGAGTACACGGCGATGAAGTCGTCCGTGCAGTGACTAGAACAAACAACAAAGGAAACACGTGTTAGTTTTAACGTCCGGATACGTGATTCGTAAATTGAATTCGCGATGCTGTTTCCATCGATGGAACACTGAAGGTTTTAGGTAAATTAAAGAAATCAGGAGAGACGCGAGATTTAATCGCTTGTTGGGACATGAAAGGAAAGTTCTCGAGCAAGTTCAAGAATCCCTTGGCACTTTATCAAGGTTTTATAGGGTCCTGGAAAATGACTGATAAAAGGATTTTCACATTTGTAGTCATAGGACGTGCAACTTTTACACGCAATTTATTAATTGAATCTCGGGGTGTTCGGAGAATCCTTTATATAATTCAGCGACAAAGAAAGGGGTGTGGAGGGTTCATGATCCATGATCGTTAACAAGATTGAGAGATGGTGATTCGCATGAGAAAAATCACGTAGGCTGGACTCTTTACACGAGACTCCTTTGCTTCGCGTCGCATCGGCAGACGATGATTAATCTCAGGGTGCAATATAAGGTATAACAGGACGAAGATTAATTTAATCCTCGTCTAGAAATATCGATCTTGCTCACGGTTTGAATAGCTTTTAAAATATCCACTCTCCATCGTCCTTCGCGAAATTTTGTCGTAGTAAAAACTAAATAGTAAAGTAAATTCTACATCGTATTACGTTATTGCCATCGTTCAATAGTGTAAAATGAACCGTGATTAGTGAGGTGTTGTATGGGTTATAATTTATGGTTTTCTTCGCGTCCCTCAAAAATTTGAACTTATAAAAAATAAATAAATCTATCGATAGATCCTCGGTATAAATATTTCTGCAAAATTTTGGCGCTGTGTCTCCCGAGGTTCACACGATCCTCGTCGAGAAATCCTGATCTATGGATCGTTCAATGGGACGAGTCAGTCTTCGTCTTCTTTCTCGGAGATCTGCATAATGACTCGATCGAAGGTTTCCTTGTCTGACTTGTCTCGTTGAACGATGCTTGCCGGTGTTCCTATAGCAAATACTTGCCACTTCTATTTGCGCTGTCCATGGTAACCGTTGTGGGAGCCTCTGTGGTGATTTCTATGAAATTAAGGCTCGCGACGAAGCCGTTGTAGTCGAAGGGCGGCACTTCCGGTCCCGATCTGAGAAAAGAAGCGGTCTCTTCAGGCGATGCTTGGCAGAATTCGTTCGTTGATGGAATTCGAAAGGGAATCGAGATCTTTGAGGCGTCAAATTGAACGTTCGAATTTAATTTTACGTGACGCTGAAGGTTTCAAAGGACAAAGTTCCTTTCTTCCTTACCTGAACTCGACCAACATTTTCTGGCCGCTGTACGTCAGTGTCGTTTTGTCCTTGCCGCACAGCATCTTCAGGAGAGGACTCGACATCGCTGGACCGGAGTACACGGCGATGAAGTCGTCCGTGCAGTGACTAGAACAAACAACAAAGGAAACACGTGTTAGTTTTAACGTCCGGATACGTGATTCGTAAATTGAATTCGCGATGCTGTTTCCATCGATGGAACACTGAAGGTTTTAGGTAAATTAAAGAAATCAGGAGAGACGCGAGATTTAATCGCTTGTTGGGACATGAAAGGAAAGTTCTCGAGCAAGTTCAAGAATCCCTTGGCACTTTATCAAGGTTTTATAGGGTCCTGGAAAATGACTGATAAAAGGATTTTCACATTTGTAGTCATAGGACGTGCAACTTTTACACGCAATTTATTAATTGAATCTCGGGGTGTTCGGAGAATCCTTTATATAATTCAGCGACAAAGAAAGGGGTGTGGAGGGTTCATGATCCATGATCGTTAACAAGATTGAGAGATGGTGATTCGCATGAGAAAAATCACGTAGGCTGGACTCTTTACACGAGACTCCTTTGCTTCGCGTCGCATCGGCAGACGATGATTAATCTCAGGGTGCAATATAAGGTATAACAGGACGAAGATTAATTTAATCCTCGTCTAGAAATATCGATCTTGCTCACGGTTTGAATAGCTTTTAAAATATCCACTCTCCATCGTCCTTCGCGAAATTTTGTCGTAGTAAAAACTAAATAGTAAAGTAAATTCTACATCCTATCGATGTGGGGGTGCCTTCCCCTGCGTGTTGTCCTTTGTCTCCCGTTTTTTGGAGACATCTTGTAACTTGCGTGGCCCTAAACAGAACAGTTTTAACCATTCGCCTGTTTAATAAATATCTATACAGTTTTTCCACCATTTTCCCTGACTACTATTCCTTTGCGTTATAATCCCTCAATAAATTTAATTAATCAGAGTACGTATTATTTCCCATACGTATCATGGTTATTTCAAATTCTTCGCTTTGTCATACAAATATTCGTGCTCCGAATGGTTAATAAAGATATTTTAACATAGATGTAAGAGGCAAATTTACATTAAGAGGGAAGAAGCAAGCGACGAGAGATAAGCGGGTAGATAGAGCTCGAGTGAAAAGAGGAGCAGCGCGTCGAAAAGGCGGCCGGTGTACTGATTTATCAGAGAGTTCATAAGGATGAACAGGAGTCGGTTTCCACGGAAGTTTCACCATTAAGAAAATATCCAATATTACCGGTAAGGCAGAGGCGGCTGCGTCGAATTACCGCGATGGGACCGGCTGATTTATTTTACGAGAAAAGTTCCATCGTCGCTCGCCTACCGGGGTGATCCTTCATTTCGAGGATCACGGCGATGCGATTTTAATAATCTGCTCAAATTAGAGGAACGTCCCGGGGACCCGCCGGACGGATGCTCGGCCATTAAGGTGTAATTTAGAGTTAAGATTGGATCCGCCGTGGCGGTGCTACGCCGTGCAAAAATATAACAGGCTGCCGTGTCCGTAATAAACGGGGTGTCCTGTGAAAATCTTTCCCGCGAGGAGGTAAAGAGACGACGCTGTTTTTCCGCCAACTTTCACTTCGGTGGAACGTAGATCCACGAGATACGTTTTATTATCTTCAAATTACGTCTGCAAACGCGTGTATGAAATTCTCTTGCAGAGGAAAAAGACGAATTCGAAGTATCGACTGGCCCTTTGGATCGGTGTACCAAATTTAGGTATCGCGTATTAAAATAATACCGATAAAAGTTAGATCGGTCATCGAAACTTGTTGCGTCGAGACGCGTAAAAGTGATATTTTTATAACCCATATCCGCGGAAACGAAGCTTCCAGCGAGAAACTTTTATTCCCCACAACGTATATTTTCACGAAGAATGCCACCCTCTACGAGTCGCGTCGCATGTCTCATTCTAATAAAATAAAAAGTCACGGAAGCTAGATGTACGACACATTCGTTTACTCTGTCTCCGCTGTAAGAGCAAGGATATCTTTATGTATCCTCTAGCTTGTACTAAGCAGTAGCGGCTATCCAAATGGAACCCTTAAGGGTGGGGTGACTAACAGCCTAGGTACGTGACTTAATCTAGGTGACTAATTTTTAACCAGTGATTTCTGTGATCCACGAGTAAATCGCAAGACGTATGATATCGAAAATTCCTTCAAATAAAATTCTTACACCTCTCCAAAACACCGAATATAGCGAATCATAGGAAATATCTTTCACTCGGGAAAACGATCCATCGTCTGGATAACCTCGAATAATTTGGAATAATTTGGAATAATTTGGAATAATCGGGACATCGATCATCGTATCAATTCACCGGAACACCGCCTTCGCTCGCCCCATTCGACGCGCAATCAGTCAACTCGCACGCGATTGTACGAGGAGAAAGGGCTCGTTGTTGGCGAAGAATTTCATTAGCCAAGAGACGGCTGAACGGCGGAGAAATAATTCTAAACACGTAACAGGTGTTTCGGAACTTTTCCCATAATTTTAATTAATCGACGTAAGAGGTGGCGTAAAGTAATTAATAGGGAAAGTTGGCGGGAGGGGCCGACCGGGTTCGATTTCATCGTGCCTAGCGAATTCCTTTTCGGCGAATTCCTTCGACTTCCGGCGGCGTAGACGGCAGCGGAGGCTGGGTTGTACTCTGGTGCTCGATGTAGCGAGGCGAGACGCGTGGCTCGTCGCCAATTTCTGAATAATTAACCGTCAGGAAGCCGCGAGAGAGCGCGGCCATCTTCATAATTGAGTCGCCGCCCTTTCTCCCGGCCACCCCGTCTCACTTTCTTCCGTGTAAACATATAAATTATGAAAACCGTTCGAGCCACCGGCTCGCGCCGCGACCTTCCGCGATAATTACAGCTGAAACGGAACGCGATACTTCGTTAAGCGTCCGCGTGGACCTAATTACCTCGAGGACAATGCACGGGCCGCCGTATTAGCTCGAACGATATTATATCCAAGGGTGGCGAACAGTCACGGTGAATCGGGGGTGGAATTATAACGTATCCGGATCGCTTTCGTTCCATTTCGCTACGTCGAGTTAATTTTTCAACTTTTTCCTCCGTTCTCGCTTGCCATCTGTCTTTCCACTCTGTTCCGCGTGTTATATTTTTATTTTTCAATATCGAAACGCGGTATTTTCGTACATGAAAGAGTATTTTTCACGGTAACAGCGTTGCGTTTAATAGGAAACGGATTTTCCTAAAATGCGGTGCATGTCGGGCAATAAAGTCGGCGTTTATCGACAATAGAAAAATTGAAAAAAGATGGCCGCGAAAAGGAAGAGGGACAAGAACCTAAGTATCGTAAACGGAATATCGTAGGACCTTAATGGACCGACAAAATGGATTTGCATAAGTGGAATCTCCATCGGTAAGGGAAGAATTGGTAAAGCAGATTGCTGAAAAAATAATAAAGGACAAAGGGGAAGAAAGATCGAAATATCGCAAACGGAATATCATAGCGCCCTAATAGAACGATGAAACGGATTTGTTAGCCCCAGAAGCGCGGACGATTTCGTAAAAATAATGCAATCAGTAACATGGCGCGTGTTCCAACCGGTAACATGGCGCGTGTTCCAACCGGTAACATGGTGCATGTTGCAACCAAGTTACAGTGAGATTATGAATTTCTATAATCAGAAATGGACGATGGCGAGCGCGGGTTTACGGTTGAAACAAAAGATCAGAGTAGGGGTCGGTTGATGTTTCGATTTAATACCGTTTTTGTTCGATCGGAATTAAACGGAGAGGGGCATTGTTCGAAGGTGAGCGCAATCGACAGATTCGAGTGGGAAATTTTTAATTTACTCCGTCGGATTTGTGGACGAGTAATTCCGGGGTATTTTATACCAGCTTGAGTGCGCACAATACACCCCTTTTTCACCCTTTGCCCCTTTCTCTCAGTCTCTTTCTCTCTCTCTCGACCCTTTTCTCTGCCTATCTATCCATCCGTCCTCCAGCTCTCTCGTTCCCGCGATTTTTTCCCGCGTTACGCGGCTGGATCGCACGAAATGGAGCCGGAGGAATCCGATTTTCCGCTGTTCAGGCCGCTCGCGCAGAAAATGACGTACAAAACTATCTTTCCATCTTCAGACCCGGCCTCTACATAGGCATAGGTTATATTGGAAACGAAAGCGTCTATCTTTTTTATTTATTCAACCCGGGTTAGAATCGTTGAAAGAACTAGCGGAAGCCGATGGGATTTGCAGTTGGACGAAAGAAGTCGGTGAACATTGAAATTTAAAGTAACGCCGGTGTGGTGAGAAATACGGGTTTCTTCGCGAACGACAAACACTGGAAGAAATGGAAGAAAAGAGAGAGGAAAAAATAATATATTTTATTTCTACGATATTCTCCTTCGCAACGTCGGAGATGAAAGGACGAAATTTAACAGCGGTATTTCGAGGGGAATTTAACGATCTAAATCCGAGATTAACGATCTAAATTTAATAATAGAATTCACGTGGAACATATCGAGAGTTGTGGACGACGATAACGAATCCCTGAGTGAATCCGCATTATTATTCCCGTTAATAGACGTAATGATCCGTCTGCGCCCCGTAATCCCTGCGATAGTTATGACGTTTTAACGCGACTCGCTTTTGTTAAAGACGTTTCCAGAGGCACGATGTCGTTCGTTCCCGCTGGAAGCTCCTTTAATGCTCAAATAATTGAGTGAGCCTAATTAAAGCCCCTCCGTCGTGGCACGCTACTCTCGCTAATGGCGGAGTTTATCTAGAAAGATAAGCCGAAATTGCAGACGACGTCGTACACCGGGGCGCTGCAATTGTTTTTCCTTTTTCCGCGATGAGGACAATCAAGGACGGTTCGAGGAAGGCGAAGTAATCGGGGGAATAAATTCTCCGCTGGTAGCGGAGACTCGAGAGGCGAGTCGGGAAAGAAAGAGGCAGCAATCCGAAGAATCTTGCGACCTCCACTCTCTTTCGCTTCGCTTCATTCGTCTCGCGATCTCGCCGTGCAAAAGAGGAGAAAAGAAAATAAAAGGGGGAAGAAGAAAAAAATTCCCGTTTTATTCGAGTCGAGCGAATGCCGGATTAATCCCGCGTGAAATAACGAAGCGTACCGGCGAGCTCGACGTCGAGTTCCGCGACGATAATTCGCGAGCGATTCATCATTGAACACGGTCAAATCTTCCTTCGTACTCTTCGTCGCGAAGCCTTTCGTTTCGTTTCGTTTCGTTTTATGGCAAAAACAGCCCCGTAGCGAGATAACGTAACTCGTATCGTATGCTGTAATTCCGGCGGGAACGTCATCGCGATAATACTATCCGCAATCGCACGGGGGATTTCAATGCTTCGAATTGCCGCGTAATATAGCGGCTTTGCGAACGGTTTCGAGTCGTTACCGTAATTCGATAACGAGCCACACGATTTTTTCCTCGCTTTCCTCGATATTTCACTGCCCTTTATCTTTTCCGTTCACCCTGGGCTTATTAACCGGTCTCGTTAACCCACGAGGACCAACCACGGGGTACTTCCAAGTCTTCGCGAAGGGTAAAATAACAAAATTAAGGGGAAAGAACGGCTCGGCAGGTGAACCGTGGCTACGCGAGCGATCGCGGAATATTAAACGGTCGTATCGGGGAATTGCAACGAGTGCAATTACGGTAATAGTGCCGTGGATCGCAATAACCGGGCAGAGGCGGATGCACGAGACGCGTGGCGCATTCGTGCCACGTAATCAGGAGCGTGCCAACAGATATTGTACGTAACTGCGTGTAACTAATGTCGGAATCGTACGCGCGCGCGTTAAATTAATTCACCGCCACGGTTTCTGTTCCGCCACGATTAATGCGCCACGCTTCCGCGAACTTACATCCGCGTGACGCGCAATTGTCTTCGACGCTCGTGGGATTACGCTCGAGTCCTCGCGGGGTACGAATTTATCTTCCGTTCTGCAACCGTGTCGCGGGGGTGGCTGCAGACGTATCGCTAACCGATGGCGCGCGAGAATATCGAATACAGTGGAAGAGATGTATATTTGTCGCGGCGAATATACCCGGGCCGAGTGGTACGGGTAATCGGTCGTTGAAACGACGACGGAAATACCTGGGATGGGTTAATGGGACGTCGGGTCCCGGTGGAAAAGTGTCGCTAACGATTTGGAAAGCGTAATTGCACGACTTTTTAAAGCGCTCGTAAGCGTTAGTAACAACGCTATATTTTTAATACGTTTTATTCAAGAATGCAACTTTCTTAACCCTTTCGCCTGCAATATCGCGTAAGTCGTGGTAAGGAAATGGGGCCAAACGTGAATTTCACGGGTGAGAGGAGTGGCTCGCGAATAGGACCGAAGGTTCATTTTCACCGATATTTTCCTTTTCGATTACGCGTTATTCTCGAAATGGATCGAGGTGCGATTGTTGGATATGCCACGGCCTTTAGAACTCAAATCGTAAGAGAAAAAGGTAAATGCAGTGGAATCGTGTGACCGGCGGTAGCGCTAGGTAGAAACAGTATGTTTATATGACTTACAGCTGAACGGACTGTCGTCGACGGTCTTCACTGTTTGGCCTCGGTTCCACGACTAATGTAACTGGCCGCAGGAAGGTCCTATAAAACCGACGCTCTAGCCTGAGGCAAAATTCGCTCAAATGTTTGCACGTGTCCCGAGTCGAGCCTGTGTCACATCGTCGATACCAACACTCGAATATTTCTGTCGTTTAATGCTCTACTTACTTTCAGTGTTAATTATTTCATATTTTTATGGAAAATGTTACTTGCGTTTGAATCCTTGAGCATTTCCTGTTCTTCAAAGCTTCACCGTTAGTTAGCTTGAACGTCTGTAGACATAATTTCAGGTTACATCCTGTTTGGGATGTCTTCAATGTTTAATACTCGATATGACTATGCTGAATATTCCAATTTCGAGGGTTAAAGTAATTTTAAGTCAGACCGAACTGTCTACCGAGCAGAATATCCTGCGCGTAGTCTAGGATAATACAGTAATTACGTAATTGGAGCAGAAATTAATCAGAGGAGGTCTGATGATAATCGAAGCATTTTCCTCGACAGACGCCTGGATACCGACGATAAATTGCCTATTCTACTAGCAGGCTTCTATTTTGCGGTTGTCCGAATACATATGCATATTTCACCGGCTTACCGTCTGACTAGGGTCGGTTCTACTTAACTGATGCCTGAACTCTAGAGGGCGCTTATAGCATTACTTCGCTCTTCGATCATACGTTCCCAGAACTCGGATCGATGTCTGATTACTCGCCAGTACTACTTGTCGAGAACGTAACTATCGGCAACTCTATTCCCCTAGCCGAAGACGTCTAACCATAATTAGCAACGCGCGGATGTCACCGAGCATCTAATTACGCAGCCGCAACGTAGATAAACACGACGTTGGGTCAAACATGCTGCTGTTATGCCCGCGCACCACTGCAAACTCGAGCAAACTGCACTAAAATATACCACGTCCAACGAGCAATTGCAATTATCGCTGTCATCGGGGAACTAGAGGTCGACTTATCCCGAAGAAAGAGACGAAGAAAAATGTGGTCGTTTCAAGTGGAACCATTTCGGAATTTTCGCGTTCGACCCAACAGACGGACCGATAATCCGATGGCCTGATCCCTCCACAACCGCCATGCGACATGGTTCACTGCTTTATCGGCTTCCCGCTTTCGATTCATCCTCGCCGGAGTTCCAATAGAACGAGACCTGCAGGAATTGGTTATCCTTAATAATGGCTTCCGTGGAAGCCGGCCGTAACTTAGCATAGAATAAGGAAGTGGCTAGATCATCCTTCCACAGGCGACCGGCTAAATCTAGAGTTCTCTGCAAGTTTCCCGCGGAATCCATGTTTACCTATTGCTCGAATTAGCATTTCCACGCGTAATGGCTCAGTCCCGACTTTCTTTCATTTCGCTTCGCGCTTTGAGCTAACGTCGCACAATGGGGAATTTTGCCAAAAAGCTGGCCAATGTACAGTTATTCAAGTGTAACCCTGAGTGTTGCTACAGTGCCACATTTGTTATACACATTTCGATGCATCAAAAGCCCCATGGAATGTTGAAATATAATAATTAATTACTGAGATAGAGGTGAGCAAAGTTGATAAAATATATGTATGTCTTAAGAATACAATATATAAAAAGTTTATAAATTATTAGAATGATTGTTAATAACAAATTGTTTACAGCGTAAATTTATAATAAAAGTGTAAAAATTAATAAATTATTGGCTATTACTTGAACTTATAATGTATACTTGTGTTAAAATGTACCTATAATTTGCAAAAAGTTTATAAATTATTACACCGATTGTTAATAACAAATTAATATTGTTATTAATAAAGTGTTTGCAATGTAAATTTAATATAACAGTGAAAAAATTATTAAATTATTGGCTATTAGAGCGGCAAAATAACAATTAATGGAATCGGTGAAGTTCGAAAATTTGTGATCGGGGTGGGGGGCACGACCGATCGACGGCTATATAAGGAGCGTCGCGTCGCAGCAGAACTCATTTGTCGGTTTGACTTCGGAAGTGTAACATCTAAACTAACATAGTGCGCGAGGGGTGGGGTTCGAAGTGAGGTTGGGGTTGGCTACCCCCACCCTCATCCCACCCCATTAAACAATTTAATAACAATTTTTCTTTTCAGGACTAATTTTTTTTTTTCTTTCAGGTTTTAATTTTTTTTTTCAGGCTTTAATTATTTTTCCTTTTTCAGATTGTTTTTCGATTTCTTTTTATATTTCTTTGAAAATTCGAATATTTTGTACAATATTCGAATGTTTCGTCGTTGGTTTATTCATGTCTCATCGTTGGGTTTAGGTTAGGTTTTGTTCGAATTATATTTCTTTTCAGGTTTTAATTATTCTTCATTTTTTTCAGATTTTATATATTTTTATTGGAGCATTCGAATATTTCTTATAATATTCAAATGTTTCGTTGTTGGGTTGTTTATCTCTCATCGTTGGGATGTTTATATCTCATCGTTGGGTTCTTAATGTCACGTCGTTGGTTTGTCCATTCCATTTAATTGATATTTATGGTTTATATTTGTTTCTCTTTTGATATGTTTTACTAATCATTTACTAATCTGTTTCTTTTCAGGTTTATATATTTTCTTTTCAGGTTTTTCAAGACATCGTTGGGCGACGTGTGATGTGTGCGCTTAGACCTAAGTAGTTATAAGTAGCCATAAGATAGGCGCCTAGACTAAGTCCCATGTGCGCGTTATCTGTGCAAAGGTAAACTACCTAACTTGGAGCGAATATATATATTCTCTTATCCCTCTCGTTACCAAATAGAACATAATTGTTCTCGCGGTAATCGCGACCGTTCTTAAGTGCCGACTAGACTACGTGACGTACTTCCCGTGTACACGACAACTCCACGCCGCGTAAGTCATTCTCACGACTCGTCTCCGACACCCATTTCTGCCACTGTCAATCTCGTCATGCATCGGGATCTCTGGTGGCTCTCAGGCTGGTGAGGCATCTGGAGTAATACGGGGGTCCGTCGACCTTAGTCTTCCTGGGCTCCTGGGTGCCAATCCGTGCACACGACCGGGGGATGGGCCCTGCAGTCGGAATCATTGCAAGAGCGTGCCTGCCTGCCCCTCTAGCACTTGGTGGCTATGTGGTTATGTTTGCATAGAGCCGGGGTATGGAGCATGCGCGTGATTCCGACTGTTAGGCCTCGCATAGGACTCTCGGATTGTCTCTGGGTGTTTCACTGGTTCGTTGGCTGCCTTAGGTCATCGAGTAAGCCATGGCGAGGTCAGCGGCGGCAGGGTGGGTAAGGCCCGATCGGGAGGGTGCTGTGGCCGGAGTTGTCTTGTATATGAGAGTGCGTCGCGTAGGCTAGTCGGTCTTTCGAATGATCGCGAACTCATTTGTAAGACACGAAATATAATAAAGTGTCAGCAGATTCGCTTTAACTTCTTTCGCTCCAAGCTAGGCTAGAGTGCCTTTATTACAGATAGCGCCAGTAGGCTGCGCCACTAGGGCGCATGTCCGAGTCTCGATGCGTAGCCACCTCCACGTGGTGAGACCTGGTAATTGGTATCATTTTCCAAAGAAAAATTTTTGAAAAATGATTCCAAGCTAAGAGCTACGCATGCATTGATATCTAAATTAAGAAAGATTAAGATAGTCGTAATTTTAATCTTTATTTTTACCGCATGAAACGTCATCGGTATTATACATATTCCGTAATACCAATTTTTATTTTCCGACAGATTGTCCAAAAAGCAATTACTTTGTCATCATATTTTGACCAGGATTTTGGCAAAAGTCCCCACTGTGCGTCGCGTTGCGTTTCAACGAGTACACTTCGAGCAGGAAGTTGAGTCCGAGACTCGTCCCCATGGGGTGAGGCTACGAAGCGATAAAAAGATTGAAAAGTAATCAAGTATTTTAAACGATCTTCTTACCTTCGCGATAATCTTGGGTTTAAGCTGGATTCTCCGAAAACTCGTTTAAAACCTTGCCATGTACACGTTTCTCGAACAGTTTCTCTACAATTTCCTCACGCAGTTATCGCGGAAAATAGGTGGATGTGTTGCGTGCGATACGATGACTTTCATTTCACAAATTTTCCGTGAAATTTTTCTACTGGAAATGTCGAAGTTCGAAAGCGGAGAAACGAAATGTTGAAATTAATTCCACGCGAAATATTTTCATTTGAAACATATTTTAGCATATCATTAAGGGATTATATTATAATATCGCTCGTATGATTCCATCAAAGGAACGAATGGGCATCATCTCCTTTGCGATATTAACCCTTTATGGCCGAGTGATGGCAGACAGGCGCCCAATTCTGTTTACAGCTGCGGAGACAACGTATTATGAAGCAGCTAGCGTACGTTTGTCTTTCTGAGTGAAAAGATACGCATGATTATAGTATACTAAACAAATAAATGATGAGAAAATCAGAAGAAACACAATACAAAAGAATTAATGCATTTACAACATTTTCTCGACAGCAAAGGGTTGAAAACCTACAATTTCGATATCAAACAGATACAACTAACTACTAGCAACGATTAATAATAAAATATCTGGTCCAGTGCATATCGTCATAAATGAAATAAATAACAAACCGATCGAGACTTTCCATCATGTCAATTGTCTCCATGATAGCTTTTCCTCCCTTTTGCAATTATTTCCTGCCAGCTATCGAGTTGCAGCTGAAACTACGTTAACTAATAATCCATTTGTCGTAAAGGTACACGCGTGGAGAAACTCGCCGGAGAATCTCGCGTTTTAACAGCTTTTAAGCGTCGATACGCGGTTACGACTGGTTTAGAACTTAATCCGTTGCTCGTTATCTTGTCGCGGCTGCAGCTGTTGTCGCGCAAGTGAAATAGAACTGGATTCCTCTCGCGGGGAAACTTGTAGCCGTTTGCAAATGACCCTTCAGCGCGCATCCGCCACTCTGCCGGCTCGGCTGCATTGTTATTTGAGACCGTTTTCGCAAAATACGATACCGTTCTGCTGGCTCCGCTTCCACGTGACGGTCAATTAGTCAAAGTACGAGAACGCGGTTAAACGTACCTTTTGCTGATATTTGCGGATTTTGATGAAACGCGAATCGGTATAATTCGAGTCCCTCCGATGTCAAGGCTCGTGCTCCTCGTTCATAGGCAAGGTCATTGAAAAACGATATCAAAAATAACGTAGACGGAATTTCGTCATTAAACAGTGACTACAGACCAATAGCAAATTAGACACATGTTAATACGACCAGAAAGTTCAGTAGAAATTCAAACGCGAGGTGGACAGGAAGATACGTATAGAAGAAGCGAAATATAAGCTTCATTACGAAGGAAAGTTAATTACTTGATATATATATGTAGAAATAGTAACTTTGAGAGTGAATGCAGAGGAACACTTGGGCCTACCTAGCTGGCGACGGGCAATGAACAGCAGCCTAGGGTTCAGGCCGAATGTTTAGAGCGAAGAGCGAAAGGCGTCTGAGTGTTTTGGGGTACGTGACCCATCAAGAGCAAGGCTATGGGAAATGCGTGATTGAGAAAGAAAGCTTGAGTATGAAAGAAGACAGAGTGCAAGATTTAAACGAGAGTGCAAGGACTGTTCTAAGGGAGTTCTATACGAGGTTGACAAGACTGTCCTGTTGTTGACAGTAGATTAGAGTCAAGTCCTCTACGAAGTTTGAAGAAGGGTCGACGTGTAAGTTGCGTGATCATAGTTCAGTTATTAGTCTAATCTTCTAGTTTGTACTTTACTCCTAAGTCTCTTTAGCTCGTAATAAAAATATATTGGAATTAAGCAACATCCTTTATTCCTTTTATTCGCCAATCAAAGTATATCTCTATACAGTAGCAAGATAAATTCGGATAAATGTCGATGCAAATGGCGGATGGATCTAAATAATTACTGGTACAAACGACGAGTGGATCGAATGATTATCGATGTCATGATTCGGATAGATCATCGACAATGTGAGAATAAGTTCTTGGAATGTACGTGAGTTTTTGGGATCCCTTGTATGCATATGTACTGCGTGTGAGCGAATAAAAGGAGACTGATCTACGCAACGAGCACACAGAAGAAGAGTCGAAGCGTAGTTTATTTTTAATTTTACGTTAGTTCTTGATAAATATATTTTAGAACCTAACATTTTGTTCTCTGCCAGTCCATATCCCTGCATATATGTGGGAATGGAGTAAGTGTGGCTCTGGGAAATGTCGAGTGTGTCTGGACTTAGAATGAAAGTGACCATGTGCGCAAGGATCGACTGCAAGGATTATTTATGGTAGAGTCGAGCGAAAGTTTAAGGATGCGTGCAGAGTGGTTGAAGTGCCTGGCCCACCGAGGTTGCGTGAGAAAGGAGCATGACTGGGGAAGAAAGTCCGGGTATGAATGAGGAGGATGAACGGTTTAAATAAGGGTGCAAGG